>NW_028234415.1:10519005-10521505 GCF_977035675.1 Penaeus japonicus | reverse complement strand
TTTGCAATCATATAAATGTGAGCAACATTACATAATTGCTAAATAGAAAATTGGATAAAAAAAGAGCAATATACAAAAGGAAAAGAGAAAAAAGGGTAATAAAAGATGACTAGAAAATTCTTACAGTGCACAAAGGCCCAACTAAATTGAGACAAAACTGCCTGAGGGGAATCAAAGGTGCATGTCTATACAATCTATACAAAACTGATAAATTAAAGGAAGGGGTTTCAAAAGCAGAGAAGGGAGCTGTGTTGATATGTGAAATGGTTTTTGCTTATTCTCATTTTCTGCCCTGTCAAATGGAGCCAAAAAAGTATAGATTCTTACAATGTAAATTGACTCGAAAACATAAATACTGATGATTAGAAGTGCAGTTCACAGAATCTCTCAGGGGAAATTACAATAATGAAACCATTTCCAAATATCAAAATTGTTTCAATAAGTAACAGAAAAAAATGATCTGACATTAACATCCCTATACTAAAATAAGAGTGGCCAAAGTCCTAAAATTCACTTGAAAATTTGCCTTGTAAATAAAATATGCATGTACCAAGTTTTCTCACAAACACACTAATATCAAAGTCAAAATATAATAGTATATATACATTTTAAACTCATAACATAATAATTCATTAACAAATAATTTGAATTTGTGTTGTATATGAAAAAGCTTGTCATATATAAATATATATAGTTATATAATAAAGTCATATTCTTAGTTGCATGTAACATTCCCACCCTACCCTGCTGTATAATCAGCATTCTAGAATGTGGTATCGCCTCAACTAATCTGACAGTATTGTAAATGTGTGCTGGAAGAGAATGAATTTTACAGTTAAAACATGTGACAAGCACATTCTGTGAAACTAATATGGAATCCAACAGTATTTTTCTTTAAGTAACAGGCAATTCTCTAAGAAAACAAACATTTATGGAATCATGTTTACAAGGTTATACTTGCCAACAATTTACGTCACATGTTCTTTCACCCAGTATGGACAGGGCGCTGAATGAGTTAACTGGCAGTCAAGAGGAGTGATTGGAAGGACAGGGAAATTTTTTTCCCACCCTCCAGGCAGTGGCACACATGCCCAACAAATATTTTTCCTTAAATCCATCGCAAAACAAGGGTTTAAACTGACGTTGGAAAGCTGTAGCTGTGACACTAACACAGTTACAGTTGTAATGCTTCATGACTGTGAGCGCGCTTCAGCTGCGAGTAGTTTCCAATGTTACATCATGTGCACATTGATGCCCGTCTTTTAGGTCTAATCGGAGCCGTTGAGCATTAAAAATTTCTCAAAAACTTCCACCACAGGTAGATACACAAAAGGATTATTTCCAGAAAGGTCTAAATTAAATAAACTGTCCTATCCATCTTGGGCAATCATAAATTTGAAATAGTAATATTGGATTTAAGACTGGTTCAGAAATGGGAATTTCAATAAGGTAAATTCTGGGTGAGTAGTTGATCAAGCTAGACTAGATGACAGCCCCCTCTGATGCAAGTCCTCTCTATAATTGATTTCTTGTGATCTGTCCACTGAATATCATAAGTTTTTAATATACGTGACAACTACGCCTTCCTGACTCATGACTGGCTGAAAATCAACGTTTGATGCCGTTAATCACCTGATAAATGTTCTAGCTACTAATTCAGTAATATATTTGAATGTGTAGATTTGCAAAGAACCCTTACACATTGACATATATATCCAAAATGCCAGTTTTCACTGACATTATGCAATGCAAGCACGCAAAGACAACCAGATACCAGAGTCTCTAGTATGACTGCACAAAAACAAAAAAAACAAGCTTGGAATAATTGTTCTTCCCTCATTTCAAGTATATAGAAAGACATCTGGCAGTGTTAAAAGAATAAGAAGAAGAAGAGGAAGAAGAAGAAGAAAATTTACTGCATGTAAATTGTGTGGATAGTATTCAAAATAACATTCATCTGATCATCGAAGTTGACGTCCTGGTATAGTAAAAACTACTAATTTGTTTGCTATCTCCCACCACTGTATTGTGGTTATATTGCAGCCTCAATTGAACACTAATTCATATCACTTTACATATTACCAATACAATTTACATACAGTTAATCATTGAGATTTAAACTTATACAGCCAGATGTCTTTTTCAGATTCTTAAATGACAGAAAGAATATTTATTCAAAGTCTGTTGTTTGTTTGAGAGTATTCAGACTAGTGTTTGGTACAAGCTTGCCTTGTGTGTTTGTATTACATAGCATCAGTGCAGATCAGCCTGTTTGTGATATAGATAAGAATGTGTAATGCTTTTTTGTATATCTATATCAAACATGGTACTGAATTAATAGATTGAAGATTTATCACAATTAACTAAAGATATGAGACAATGATATTCAACCAATCATAAGCAAGTAACATGCACATGTGCTACATCACTGATATCTTATGGACAGATTATTTAAAACATAGTACAGTAGCATTCTAAATCATTAACTTGCTTGACCATT
>NW_028234415.1:10506505-10509005 GCF_977035675.1 Penaeus japonicus | reverse complement strand
GTTCTCTCCTCACTTGCACTTGCTGTGCGTCGTTGTCGGAAACCCTCACTGCTGCTGCCCCCTCCCCGGCCCCCTCCTCCCCCTCCTCTATCGCCATCGCTCCCCGCTGTCCCATTGCTGTGCTGTGTGTGGCTCGTCGTGTCGTTTAGTCGATTCAGTAAGTCGAGGAAAGCTGGAAGTAAATAGGATTTTGGTCAGTACAATGACAACATGGAATATAACAGATAGGAAAGATGTTAACCTGTTGATGCCAGGAGAGCATGGATGCCTGCACAGTCCAAGGTTATTTTGCCTTGTTATTTCTCTTACACATACCTGGTACACTCAGGTCGCAATGCACCTTGGGTCAATTTGTGGATTCCACCCATTTTCATATAGTATTGTTCCATTTGCAGAAATTACAAGATACTCATTCCTTCAATTGTGAGGTCCTACCGTACAAAATGCCAATAAATATCACATTACTTATATATCATACAGAAACTCATATTTCATACCATAAGTCTAGAAAATAACACAAAACACACACATCCTAACATCTTGAAAGGACTAATAGAATACAAACAATTATGTTACTTAATTGCTATGATGAGGATGCAGTTTTGCAAGCTATGTGAAAAAAGCAAGAGCTGTATCATTACTACTTACAATGACAGTGGAACCAAGCTAAACTCAAGCCATGATGAAATTTTAAACTCATGATGCTTTAACCTGTGGGTCCTACCACCCATTCTTGTGCAATTACCAAAAAAAAACATGCAATACCTTTTGAACATATACTTGAAGTAAAAATATTCTGCATATCATTTGCCTCTTTCTTTTTGAGCTGTGGCTCACTCTTGTGCACTCAGATGGTGCTACAGACTGCAATTCTTCAGCCAAACCACCCAATTCATTGTAGCTCTAAGAATCATGTAAGCAAGGAGAGGAAGAGGGAGGAAGAGAGGGAGAGAGGGAGAGAGGAAGGGAGATAGAGAGAGAGAGAGAAGGGGAGGGAGAGGGAGAGGGAGAGGGAGAGGGAGAGGGAGAGGGAGAAGGAGAAGGAGAAGGAGAGGGAGAGGGAGAGGGAGGAGAAGGAGAAGGAGAAGGAGAAGGAGAAGGAGAAGGAAAAAGAAGGAGAAGGAGAAAAAGAAGGAGAAGGAGAAATAGAAGGAGAAGGAGAAGGAGAAAAAGAAGGAGAAGGAGAAGGAGAAGGAGAAGGAGAAGGAGAAGGAGAAAGAGAAGGAAGGAGAGAAAGAGAGAGAGAGAGAGAGAGAGAGAGAGAGAGAGAGAGAGAGAGAGAGAGAGAGAGAGAGAGAGAGAGAGAGAGAGAGAGAGAGAGAGAGAGAGAGAGAGAGAGAGAGAGGAGAGAGAGGAGAGAGAGGAGAGAGAGGAGAAAGAGGAGAGGAGAGAGAGGAGAAAGAGGAGAGGAGAGGAGAGGAGAGGAGAGGAGAGGAGAGGAGAGGGAGAGGAGAGAGGAGAAAGAGAGAGGAGAAAGAGAGAGGAGAGAGGAGAGAGGAGAGAGGAGAGAGGAGAGAGGAGAGAGAGAGAAAAGAGAAAAAAGAGAGAGAACTGGAGAAAGAAACAGAGAAAAGGAAAGTGAATGAAAAGAGACAAAGAGCGGGTTTGATCTTGGCCATGAACTGAGCCTTGGATGAAAATATAACTCACAATTAACTTTCCAAGTACTATGCCAAACAAGATATGAAACCCCAGGAGCAGAAAAATATCAAGAGAAATAACTATTATCAGAAATTAAAGTACTGAGCACTTGAACTACATAGTGGGAACTGCTCACAGTTGAAGCACGCTCACAGCCATGTAGTGTTATGATTGTAATGGTAATAGTTTCATAACCACAGCTTTTTAAAGTCAGCCTAAACCCTTGTTTTATGATGGATTGAAGGGAAAATATTTGTTAGGCAATTCTGTGCTGCCCTGGGGAGGGGGGGGGCTATTTTCCCCCATCCCTCTTAATTTTTAGTTGGTGCTGGTGTCATTAGAGATTGCCCGTCCTTACTGCCAGTTAGCTCATTGAGCGTCCTGTCCACACTGGGTTAATCAGGTTGAATTATTTCTATTTTGAAAGACTACTAAATTATAACTATTAATTAAACGATTCACGACAAGGCATATATTTGCCTATTTCCTATTCTGCAGGCAATAGAGCATGGAAGGGCAGCTTCCAGCCAAGAGATTACTTGAGTCGCAAGGCCACGCTGAACATCTTGGAGCAATTTCCAATTTACCCTTTTTGAAGATCTTGTGTTCTGACAACACTGGGAAAAATGCTTATATACAAATGTAACTTCCCTGAGTATATGTAACCATAACTATGTATTATGTGTATATATGGTGGAACATGATAGAACGTCATCTGCTGTATGGGAAACTCCAATAACATGATATAACATCAATCATCATGAATGGGTTAAGAGGGCCATTTACAGATGCCTTTAAATAGGCCTACATTGTTCCAGCTTTTAAATCATAAAGACATTACATATGTAAACTGTTGTTT
>NW_028234415.1:10479005-10481505 GCF_977035675.1 Penaeus japonicus | reverse complement strand
TCATGCACTGAATGATAAATGAAGGGTCGTTTGCTCTGTCCGTAGTGTTTGAAAATAAGGACACGGAAAACAAACACCCACACATACACACACAAACAAATAAACAAACACCGCTAACTTAGACTTACAGACGCAGACAAATACATCAAAACACATAAGAAAACACAAAAGACAAACCAAACACATATAGAAAAATGAGCACAAACACACACACACACGCACAGACACGAACAAAATCCAAGGTCAAAATACTTCCTCTTCCCTCCTTCCTGTCTTTCGCCCACAAGGTCATGAGATGCAAGGAGATGTGGCAAGTCTCAAAGAGTGCATGACAGCCATCTATCTGTTCTCTTGAACTTATTGCAGTGCAATGGAACAAAACACACGTCTCTGCTTGATGCATTGGCGAGGTGGTTAGGAGGCTCCGTGACTTATAAAGAGTAAGTCCGATTTTTAAAAGATGTATCTCTTTTATTTGTCTGTGGGTATGTTTACATATTTGTTTGTTTGTATATTCTGTCTGTCTATAACTTTCCTCTCTCTCTCTCTCTCTCTCTCTCTCTCTCTCTCTCTCTCTCTCTCTCTCTCTCTCTCTCTCTCTCTCTCTCTCTCTCTCTCTCTCTCTCTGTCAGTATGCTAAATTTGGCTTGTTGAGAGCAGACACCTACCATTTTATTTACTGGTGAGAGAATTGAAAGCAGCTTAAGGTTTAGCTTGGTTTATAAGCTTACATAGTGTGTCCAGAGAGCAAGTAGTCGAGTTGATGGCTGGAACGTCGCTGGCTTGGTAACCCCATGGCCTTGTATAGGCGGGCGGGAGGTGTGTTTCCCACGGTCGCGGCGGCGGAGAAGGGACCTGCTGGCTGGGGCCGCATATTCAAAACTAGCTGTCAGTTACGAGGCGAAGGAGCTCGTAACTGACTTAAAATCTCCTTACAATAGCGTAATACAGCTATACTAAATTTCTGCTTTACAACGTTGTAAGCACATCGTAAGGGTGATGTTTACATTGTAAGCTAATTTCCCGAGTTGTCAAGAGGGGGCAGTTCGACAGCTGACTGACCAATCAACAGTCATCCTGCTAGACGTAACAGCCAATAGGAAGCAACGAATATCAGCTGTTGTTTCCCCGCGTAGTTACTAACCTCACCAGAAATGAAGAACAATATGGACGGCCCTAGGAAGAAAATACGCCATAATTTCCCTGATGAAGTGACATTGTGCTGCAGTGAATCTCCAGTTTCGCACACCGAGGAATGTTACTGAAGCGCGTAGGAAGTTAATTGACCTGAGAACAAATGCCAAACAAAAAAGGCAGCACGAGAATGGAAGTATGTTGTCGGTGTTTATGTTAAGCCTGACAATTCCTTTAAGTAGCTTGTTACATCATTAGTTGGTGACTTAGAAATGTGTAAACAATAGGTGAATGATAAAAAAAAGAATATACCAAATCCAAAAAGTGTAACGTAAAGGCATGTGCAATTTAGTTACATTATAATGTCAATATTTCTTCTGGTAACAAAAATAATCAAGTAAGACCTTCAGAGCCATTCAAATCACGCCAATTTTATAGAATAAATGTAATTATCATCATCATTTTAAAGGAACATGAGATCACAGTACACCATCACATAATCAGGCTAATCCCAACTTTCACAAATAGAAAACAGGAACTATAATTTCGAGAGACGGTACAGGGTAGCAGCCAAAAGCAAAGTGGAAAGTAACAAACAGGAGAAGAGTATGACAAGAAGGTTATAGGATCTTACCAGGCATTATTTTAGTTAAATTAGATACAGAAAACCATTTGAAAGCACGTGTCGCCTCAGTATAAGACGTTAAATCAGTTCTGCAAACTATGGAAAGGATGATGTAGGATAAAGCATGATTGTTGTTGTCAGAACTTGAGATGTTATTGTTATATATAATTAAGCTGTATGTAAATATTTTCAGTTACTTTGAAAACTTATACTAGAAAATTGCATATTTTTGCATTGTCTATTTTTTTTATTGTTGTGCCTGTTGTCTGTCAAAAAAAAAAAAAAAACGTTCAGCTCATTGTGTTGAGTGTAAGAAAACAAAAACAAAACGCGTAAGAGTTAAACAAAGTGCAACAGCAAGATACCTTTCTACGTTAGTTATGGTAAAGTAAGAATGTTATTATCAAATAATTACGCAGTTGGGATATGAAGCGCCACTTAATCCGGATTCCAACTCGTACGACTGCCTCCAACCGATCGTGTTTTACAAAAGGCGGATATTTTGGTTTAGAGTCTGACCTTCTGGGGACTTACGACATCGTAATCCTTCCGATGAGATAAGCAACATGGTAAATGCTTTTGACTGTCCGTCCCGCGGCCCGGAGGCGACCGGTCGGAAGGGAGATGCCGCTCCAACCGTGGTGGTCGACGGACTCAGAGTGAGAGTGAAAGCAGGTGGTCAGGTTAGATGTACCTTGACCTCAGGTCAGCCTGGGATAGACTCATGGCCATCTTTCTTAC
>NW_028234415.1:10466505-10474005 GCF_977035675.1 Penaeus japonicus | reverse complement strand
TCTTTATCATTATCATTATTACTATTTTTGTTATTATTATTGATATAATTATTACTATTATTTTAATTATTATTCTTATTGATAATATCATTATCATTATTATCATTATAATTGTTGTCATTATTGTTATTGTTATTATTGTCATTATTATTATTACCATTATTATTATTGTTATTATCATTATTATCATCATCTTCATTATCTATTATTATCATTATCATTTTGATTACTATCATCATTATCATTTTCAATACTATTACTATTATCATTGTTATTATTGTCACTGATATTATTACTATAACTGTCATGATTGTTATTGGAGTTAAAATGACTGAACCGAGAGGAAAAGGCTGTAATGTCCTCAAACAACCAAACAGAAGTAGTTTTATTTTCCCGTTGTCAGGCAGACGAGAGGGGAGGTAGGCAGGAGGGGGAGGCGAGAGAGGGAGGAGGAGGGGGGAATGGAGGTGGTAGGAGTATAGTTGGGGAAGTTGCAGAAAGGAGGGGAGAGGAAGGTGTGGGGGAGAAGGAGAGAGGGGAGTGTGAGGTAGAGAGAGGAGGGGGAGGTGGGGGCGGTGTGAGGTAGAGAGAGGAGGGGGGGGAGGTGGAGAGAGGAAGTGTGGGGGAGAAGGAGAGAGGGGAGTGTGAGGTAGAGAGAGGAGGGGGAGGTGGGGGCGGTGTGAGGTAGAGAGAAGAAGGGGGAGGTAGGAGGTGGAGAGAGGAAGTGTGAGGGAGAAGGAGAGGGGAAGGTAAAGACATGAGGGGAGGTGGGAGGTGGAGAGAGGAGTTGGGGGGAGGGGTGGAGGAGAACTAGAGGGGTGGATAGAGGAGGGGAGAGAGGGAGGCAGGGGAGAAGGCGAGAGGGGGAGGTAGGGGAGAAGGCGAGAAGGGGAGTAGGAAGCAAAAGAAATGGTGGAAGGCGACGGGAAAGGTGATAGAGAATTTTTGCTATTTATTACTTTCATTTTTTATTTTTTTTTCTAAAGAATAAAATATCGTATTTCCTTTGAGGGATCAGCAATTTCACATTCGGATAATTTAAGGATTACTTAGCCTAATTTCTCCCTCCCTGTGCTCGCCTCCCTCGGACTAATTGGGGCAGCAGGTGAACAGAGCTCCCCTTCCCCCTCCCCCCCTCCCCCTCCCCCTCCCCCCTCCCCCTCCCCCTCCCCTCCCCCCCCCCCCCCTCCCCTCCCCCTCCCCCTCCCCCCCCCCTCCCCCTCCCCCCCCCCCCCCCCCCCCTCCCCTCCCGATCGCCCCTCCTAAGGCAAGCTCATTAGGCGTGTCAGACCTGGTACACATTTACTCATGAATAATGGCGGATTTTGCGTTCACGTTCGTTCGTGTGTGCGTTTGTTCGTATCCAGGCGTATATGTGTTTGTGTTTGTGTGTGTGTGTGAGTTTGTGTATGTGTGTGGCTCTGTGTGCGTGTGGCTGTGTGTGTGTGTGTGTGTGTGTGTGTGTGTGTGTGTGTGTGTGTGTTTGTGTGTGTGCGAGCGCGCGCGCACCAAGATAAATAGATAGAGAAATATATACAAAATTGTTTCTCTTTTTTCATCATGACGGCAATCTCATATTCATGCAGGTATTGCGTGTTTTACTAACCGTGCATTTGGCCTACAGTGACTCGCACATTTACATGTTTATAATGCACACAGAGCCTTCGTCACGACTGTCAAGGGATTGGGTGTCTTGACACTACGAAACCCAACGCCGATTCGGTCAATACGAGGCTATCAGCGCTGCGTTCCGCCCTCCTACCCCCGCCTCGTCCTCCCTCTCCCCTCTCCCTCTCCCCTCTCCTACCTCTCTCCCCTCTCCTACCTATCTCCCCTTTCTCACCTCCCTCCCCCTCTCTTTCCTGACCATTGTCTACTGCTACTGCCCTCTCACCCACCTTTCTTATTATTCTCTCTTTCTTTCTTTTTCAAGAGATTTTACGTTGAGAAGGTTCATTAATTTATCGCAACACGTTTTTGTCCAATAAACATCTTTAATAAATAGCTAATCCTAGCATGATCCATAGATCCAAGGTCTTCTAATGAGGTTTAGGGTCGACGATAGGAATAAAACCGATAAACGCAAGGACATAGTGAAACGTGGCATTTAGAGTCCGTAGATTTAAATCCCTCATGAAGGTTTCCCAGAAATGCATTTCGGTTTTGTTTCCGTTTTTCTTTCTGTCGTATGATAACAACTGTTGTTTTACTCGGAGAGCAGCATTAAGAACTTAAATAGAAGGGTTTCACACTCGAAAATTATATGATATATTAAAGAAAAAAAATAAAGTGAAGGACTTGCGTTGCAATTAGGCAACACACACACACACACACACAAACATACACACATGTATATATGTATATATATATATATATATATATATATAGAGAGAGATAGATAGATAGATAGATAGATAAATAGATAGATAGATAGACAGCCAATTAGATAGATAGATAGATGGATGGATATATATATATATATATATATATATATATATATATATATATATATATAGAGAGAGAGAGAGAGAGAGAGAGAGAGAGAGAGAGAGAGAGAGAGAGAGAGAGAGAGAGAGAGAGAGAGAGAGAGAGAAGCAGGCAGTCAGGTAGGCAGACAGAGTACACATACATGGACAGGCGTCAGAGGCTAAACATTAATCAGGCGAGAGGGGAAAGGGGAACCCGGCGAGGGGGAAAGGAAACAGTGCCAGGAAACACGTGCGTGAGTTCAGCCGCGATGGAAAGCCACGCAAAACGGGGTTCAGCGCCTCGACAATTTTTCCTCCTAAAGAAAGTGTAGATGTTTTTACTCATTCTCTCTCTCTTTCTATCTATCTATCTATCTATCTCACTCTCTCTCTCTCTCTCTCTCTCTCTCTCTCTCTCTCTCTCTCTCTCTCTCTCTCTCTCTCTCTCTCTCTCTCTCTCTCTCTCTCTCGGCCTTTCTTTCCCTCGCTCTCTCCTTTGCCAACATACTCTTTCTTCATTATATTTCGTTTTAGGGTTGTAATTGAAATTAGTTCTGCAATAACGAAGTAATTTTACAGCCCATTAATCAGCATTAGTCTCATGGCATTGATTAAGATTGCATTTATGATTGCTGACATTACTCGTTAGCAGGAAGTGAGGATTATAAACTTCTTTCGTCGGCGTAAATGCATAAATCTTTGTGTTTTTTTTATCTCGTTTTTCCTTCCAGAGGTTAAGAGGTCAGGCCGTGTCCGTGAGTTATTGACCGCGACCTATCACTCTGATTTAGGTCCTCGGGGATTTTTCTTAATGTGCTCAATTTCGCAAATCTCTTCGGGTGTGGCGGTGCGGGAGGGGCCTGTGAGGGAGGATTGCTGGAGTTTTTTTTCCGGTCAGTGAGTATTTGGGTGTATGGATGTGTGTGTCTATATTTATGTATATATATATATTATATATATATATATATAATATATATATATATAATATATATATATATATATATATATATATATAATATATATATATAATATACATATATATATATATATATATATATATAATATATATATATATAATATATATATATATATATATATGTATGTATATATATATATATATATATATATATATATATATATATATATATATATATATATATATATATATGTTTTTTTCTCCTGCTGACAGTTTTCTATCCTCACACATTCTCCGTTTGTTACCTTACGCCGGACACCCTTCACACAGAGCGCCCGACCCGATGACCTGACATGACCTGTCCTGGTTCCGTTCGCTGGTCCGCCTTTGCCTCCGTTTCCGTTCTCCTGTCCTCGCTTGACTTTCCTGTACCGTGTTATTCCCCCCTTTATCATTTTATATTCCCTCTTGTTCTCCTCCTCAGACCTGAAGATGGGATCCAGTGGGTTTATCTGCCATATATATATAAATATACATACATACACACACACACACACACATATATATATATATATATATGTATATATATATATATATATATATATATATACACTACTGGCCAAAATTAACCGGCCACCCCTCGAAAACCAAGAAATTAGCAAATTTTCTTATTAAAACTATAAAATTATCAGGATCTTTAATGATTTTCTTATTAAAAACAGTCAATAAAGGATCAGAGAGGTCATATGGAACAATTTAAACATATTTAACATGATATAAGATGCTAATATCTGGTTGAAAACCAACCTTTACATTTCAAAACAGAATCTACCCTGCGTTTACATACTTTTCATACAACTTAGACAAAATAAATCTAGTGGAATTCTGTTCCACTTCAAGTTTTATTTCTCTCCCATAGTTTCATCTTTGTTTTTAAAATGAACAGACTTGATTTTATCATCAATAAAGTCCCAAACATGGCTCTATGGGGTTCATATCTGGGCTGTTCCTGGGTCCACGCGGCCAAAAAACTTTCCAGCTTATTCTTGGTCATATCCAAGTTTGAACAGCCTTGGCAGTGTGACATGGGAGCATTATTCCTGTTGGAATACTGCTTCTCCATCCTCAAAAATGGTGGTTTTTTGAAAGAGATGGAAAATAGCACGAAGTATTTCAATTTTTTTATGTAATATTCCCCATTCTACCGTCCCATCAATCTTTGTAAAGTCTGGCCAACTCCTTTGCTAGTTATGCAGCCCCAGACCATTATCCACCCTACATGTTTCACAATGTAGGAAATTAAGGCATTCAGGAAGGTATTCCTCACCCTTTCTCCTCCTTACTGATCTGGCCTGTCCACTGACAAGGCCAAAAAATCTACTCTCATCACTAAAAACAACTTTGCTCCAATCCTGGCGTGATGACGCTTTTGCCATGTGCCAGTCTCTTATCTTCCTTTGCCTTGTCTCTGCTACAATAATGGTTTCTTTCTTTGCTCTGCAATTACTTTTAAAATTCCACTTTTGGCAGAAGCCTTCTTCTTACTGTCCTGTCACTAACATGACTTAACGAAAGCTTTAACGAAAAAAAAAAGAAATGACTTTAAGAGAAAGAAATACTTCAACGAAAAAATTTAACGAAAAAAGAAATGACTTAAGAAATACAACTTTAAACGAAGAAAAAATACTTTAACGAAGAAAGAAATACTTAACGGAAATTACTTTAAGAAGAAAGAAATGATTTTAACGAAAAAAAAAAATTTTAAACGAAGAAAAAATGACTTTAACGAAGAAAAAAAATGACTTTAACGAAATTCTTTAACGAAGAAAAGAAATATTTTAACGAAATGATTTTAACGAGAAAGAAATTTTTTAACGAAAAACTTTGGGAAGAAAGAAATGCTTAACGAAATTACTTCAACGAAGAAAGAAATGACTTTCGAAGAAAAAAAATTTTTTAACAAAATACAAACGAAGAAAGAAATGATTTAACGAAATTCTTTAACGAAGAAAGAAATACTTTAAAAAAATTTATTTTAACGAAACAAGAAAAGTTTTAAAAGGGGACTTAACGGAAAGGAATTTTTAAACGAAATTATTTTAAAAACGAAGAAAGAAATGACTTTAAGGGGAAGAAAGAAATAAATTTTTAACGAATTACTTTAAGAAAAAAAAATGACAAGAAATGACTTTAACGAAGAAAAAAATACTTAACGAAATATTTAACGAAAAAAAGAAATGATTTTTAAACGAAATACTTTAAACGAGAAAGAAAAACTTTAACAAATTTACTTAACGGAAAGAAATGCTTAACGAAAATTTAAAAAGAAAAAATGATTTTAAAAAATGTTTTAACGAAGAAAGAAATGACTTAACGAAATACTTTAAGGGAGAAAAAAATGACTTAACAAAATACTTAAAACGAAAAAAGAAATGACTTTAACGAAATGACTTTAACGGAGAAAGAAATGACTTTAACGAAATGACTTTAACGAAGAAAGAAATGACTTTAACGAAATGTTTTTTAACGAAAAAATTACTTAACAAAAGAAAGAAATGAAAAAAAATGCTTTAACAAAATATTTAACGAAGAAAAAAATGACTTTAACGAAGAAAAAGAAATATTTTAACGAAATACTTTAACGAAGAAAAATGACTTTAACGAAATGACTTTAACGAAGAAAGAAATGACTTTAACGAAATGACTTTAACGAAGAAAGAAATGACTTTAACGAAATGACTTTAACGAAGAAAGAAATGACTTTAACGAAATGACTTTAACGAAGAAAGAAATGACTTTAACGAAGAAAGAAATGACTTTAACGAAATGACTTTAACGAAGAAAGAAATGACTTTAACGAAATGACTTTAACGAAGAAAGAAATGACTTTAACGAAATGACTTTAACGAAGAAAGAAATGACTTTAACGAAAAATTACTTTAACGAAGAAAAAGAAATTTAAAAAACTTTAACGAAGAAAGAAAGACTTTAACAAAAGAAAAAGAAAAAATGACTTAACGAAATGACTTTAACGAAAAAAGAAATGACTTTAACGAAATGACTTTAACGAAGAAAGAAATGACTTTTAAAACAAGAAAAGAAATGATTTTAACAAATATTTTAAACGAAGAAAGAAATGACTTTAACGAAATGACATTAACGAAGAAAGAAATGACTTTAACGAAATGACTTTAACGAATAATGAAATGACTTTAACGAAGAAAGAAATGACTTTAACGAAATGACTTTAACGAAGGAAGAAATGACTTTAACGAAATGACTATAACTGAGAAAGAAATGACTTCAACGAAATGACTTTAACGAAGGAAGAAATGACTTTAACGAAGAAAGAAATGACTTTAACGAAGAAAGAAATCACTTCAACGAAATGACTTCAACGAAATTACTTTAACGAAGAAAGAAATGACTTAAACGAAGAAAGAAATGACTTCAACGAAATTACTTTAACGAAGAAAGAAATGACTTAAACGAAGAAAGAAATGACTTCAACGAAGAAAGAAATCACTTCAACAGAATGACTTTAACGAAGAAAGAAATAACTTTAACGAAGAAAGATATGACTTTAACGAAGAAAGAAATCACTTCAACGAAATGACTTTAACGAAGAAAGAAATGACTTTAACGAAGAAAGAAATGACTTAAACGAAGAAAGAAATGACTTCAACGAAATGACTTTAACGAAGAAAGAAATGACTTCAACGAAATGACTTTAACAAAGAAAGAAATGACTTCAACGAAGAAAGAAATGACTTAAACGAAGAAAGAAATTACTTCAACGAAATGACTTTAACGAAGAAAGAAATGACTTTAACGAAGAAAGAAATGACTTTAACGAAATGACTTTAACGAAGAAAGAAATTACTTTAACGAAGAAAGAAATGACTTTAACGAAGAAAGAAATGACTTTAACGAAATGACTTTAACGAAGAAAGAAATGACTTTAACGAAGAAAGAAATGACTTTAACGAAGAAAGAAATGACTTTAACGAAATGACTTTAACGAAGAAAGAAATGACTTTAACGAAATGACTTTAACAAAGAAAGAAATGACTTCAACGAAGAAAGAAATGACTTAAACGAAGAAAGAAATTACTT
>NW_028234415.1:10454005-10456505 GCF_977035675.1 Penaeus japonicus | reverse complement strand
TACTGTTGGTGTTGTTATTATTTTTATCATTGTTATGGACATTATTCTTGTTATTACTATTATCATCATTAACATTATAATTATTGTTATTATCATTATTGTTATCTTCTTCGTTATTATTTATCATCATCATCTTTATCATAATTTTTATCATTATTATCACTGATACTATGATCACCATTATTACTTCTATCATTATCGTTATTATTATCACCATTATCATTATCACCATACTATTATCACCATTATTACTTCTATCATTATCGTAATCAATATCATCATCACCATTATCACCATTATCATTATCACCATACTATTATCACCATTATTACTTCTATCATTATCGTTATCATTATCATTATCACCATTATCGTTAACACCATACTATCATCACCATTATTACTTCTATCATCATCGTTATCAATATCATCATCACCATTATCACCATTATCATTATCACCATACTGTTATCACCATTATTACTTCTATCATTATCGTAATCAATATCATCATCACCATCATCACCATTATCATTATCACCATACTATTATCACCATTATTACTTCTATCATTATCGTTATTGCTATCTCCTGCAGGAGCCGAGAGTCCTGTGATGTGGAGGCCCAGGATGGCTCGAGGCGCCGACAGGATGAACGACGACACACACAGAAGTCACGCGTGAGTCCGCCCTTGGATTCTGGGGCGTGTTGGTTCGAAATTATTGCACATATACATACACACGCGCGTAGTCACACTCTTACTTGCGCTAACACTCACACTAACACACACACTAACACTCCGGCTCTCTCTCTCTCTCTCTCTCTCTCTCTCTCTCTCTCTCTCTCTCTCTCTCTCTCTCTCTCTCTCTCTCTCTCTCTCTCTCTCTCTCTCTCTCTCTCTCTCACGCACACTCGCACTCATACTCACACTCACTCACACTCACACTTTAACTAATACACACACGCGCGCGCGCGCGTAGTCACACTCGCACACAAACACACACACGCACACACAAATACACACACACACACATACACACACCCATACACACACACACACGCACGCAAATACATCCTCCCTATTCCTTTCCTTTCCTCTCTGACCTCCTCGAGTGTCTCAGTCGCTTCCTCCTGAACCTAGGTCAAAGACGAGGCTCTTCTGACCCGATGACCTGCTAACCTCCCGATGCTCTTTTGTCTAAATGCATTCTCGTCAAATTCAGATCCTCTGTATGTGTGTGTGTGTGTGTGTGCGGTTGAATGGTTGTCAGGGACGCTAATCATAATATTAATAGTGTGAGGAAATAGTATGATGGATACTTGTTTACTGGTTTGTTTTTGTTGCCTGTTCGTTGTGTGTGAGAACGGCTGAGGCTTTTGTTTTTTAGAGCTATGCTGGTCATGTTTTTGCTTTTTTTCGTTATATGTTTTTATCTATTCTCCTTTTTTTCTTTGTTTATTGTGTCTTTCCCCTTTTTTTTTCGACTAGGATGTTTTTTTCTTCTCTGCATTTCGGTTTTGTCTCTCTTTCTTTCTCATATTTCTTGTCTCTCTTTTCCTTCTCTCCGTCTTTCCACTGGCCACAGTTTTCTTTCCTTTCTCATTATTCCCTGCTTCCTCTTTTTCTCCTTTTTTCTATAATTTTGGATTTTTACTATGTACACTTTGTGTTAATCTTTTGTTCAGTATTTCCTTCTTTCTTTCTTCTTGTTTTCCTTTCTATTTTTCTTATTTTTCTAAATTTTGACTAAATTCGTCATGCAATTTTTTTCTTCTTTCAATCTATTCTTTTTTCCTTTCACGTTTCTCTTGGTTGTTTTTTGTCTCCTCCTTTTTCCATTTTTTCTTATGCATTTTCTGCTTCTGTTTTTCTCGATAGGTTTTCTTATAATTTCGTTTTTCTTCCTTTTTACAATCATTTTATATTCTTATTTTTCCTCCATCACGATCATACACAATTATCTTCATTCTTTTCCTTTTCTTTTATCTATCCCCGCATCCAGAGGCCCAACATAATCCAGCATAAGTCATCATCAGCCTTCATGTTGAAATTTCTTATCGACGAACAATTAGCTTTCGTAAATTCACTCTCGCTCGTGCTAATTAATGCATGACGTATTCTAGATAGCCCTCGTTTGCATGTGGCATTCAGCAAACTCCCTTGTGTGCGGGACTATCTTGTGCGTTAATTATAGACCCGCACGTGAGGCCGTCTCCATGCAGTCTGGCATTACATTCTTCGTTACATTCTTTCGCCATGCTCCTCTCTCGTCTGGAAGGTTCTCGAACGCTTTCGAAAGAGCCGGGAATTGTAAAACGGAGAGAGGATTAAGATGGACAATTACCGGAGGACAATTAGAGCAGAAGGTTCGAGAAAGAAGGACTCGGAACAGTCACGCAAAATTTTCAGAAAGTGGTTCGTCTTGTTTCATCAGTCTTATTAGAAAATAGAGGTATTATTCAAAAAGGGATTCAGGACGTATTGAAATGTTTTCCATATC
>NW_028234415.1:10416505-10421505 GCF_977035675.1 Penaeus japonicus | reverse complement strand
TGTGCAAAGCAAAAGCAAAAGCATGTCACATTTGCCCAAAATAGCTCAACAAAATCACGCAGTAAACACACATAGATGCGCCAAGCCAACAATGCATTCAACAAAAGACAGCTATAAACTAAAAAACAATACAAGCAAAGCAAAATGCCACAACAACAAAAAAAGTGCAAAAATTACAATCAGCAAAAATAAGCAGCAATAAACACAAAGGGGGTGGGGGGGGGGGTTTGGGGTGCAATAAAAAAAATCAAAAAAAGCAACCAAAAAAGCCCAAGCACTACCACTCAATAAATAAATACCAAAAATAACAATGGGCATCATTAAAAAAATGATAATGCACCACTATGGGGACTTTTGAAGATCAGACGAAGAAAAGAGAGCACGGTGGGTGAAATAAAGAAGAATAAAAAAGAGTAAAAATGATAAAGTGACGATAAAGGAAAGGAAAGAGGAGAATTCATAAATGCAATGAAGAGGACATTTTTTTAAAATTCGGGATGGCTCGCATGACACCTTATGAATTCTTGTAGTCCAAACTGTATACCCTTTCCACTATCTAATCACCCCCATCCATTTCCATTCTTATCAATATCTAAACCGTTTATATCTGTCCTACTCTCCGGTACTCTGCCTTCGCTCCTTCCCTCCCTCCCCTTTTTTTATTTTAAATGAAAAAAAAAAAAAAACCCCTAGGCCCCTCAAAACAATTTTTTTTCTCTTCCGTTCCCCGCCCACACAGGAGGCTGCTCGGCGTCTGGGGATACTGAGAAGCCCTCAAGAAGCAAGTGCAAGTGCCGAGGAAGGCGTCACAGAGCGACGGCAAGAAGCTGTACAACCTCAACTACTCGAAACACCACAAAAACAAGCTCGATGAACTGCTGAAGGTGAGCCCGGCTTTGCGAGAGGACAGCGCTTCTGTTGTTCTTCTTTTCTTTCTGCCTTGGCCCTTCTGCCTTTCCACGTTTGAAATGTTAGTCTGTCTCTGCCCTGTCGGCCTCTCTTTCACAGCGACTTTGTCCTCAATTTTTGCACTTGCAATGCCGCTCAACGTTCAGTCAATTCTTCGGGAACCCTCCTTACCGCCATCCCTCCCAACCCTCCCTCCCCCAGGATAAGGAGCGTGACCCTGGCCGCTCTGCAAGCAACAAGCCGCAACAGCAGGAGCGGCCGGCAGCCGACAGCCGGGGAACGACAGCACTACCTCGCCACGACAGCCAACTCACCCGCTCCGCCGTCCCTGTCGGGCGCGTCGAAGTCCGCTCTCCCGCCACGCAGCAGCGGCGCCTCGTCCTCGGCCGAGCGTCACGACGGGCATTGCCCTCGGCTGGGGGACGCCGGCCATCGTCGTCCAGCACTTTCCCGCGGCGCGCTGGCCCTCGACGCGTAAGTCTTGGCGGGACACGCTGGAGTGGGACGCTGCAGGAGAGGGTGGAGTGGGAGGTGGAGTAGCATTGGCATTGGGAGCTGGAGTGGGACGCTGCAGGAGAGGGTGGAGTGGGAGGTGGAGTAGGATTGGCATTGGGAGCTGGAGTGGGACGCTGCAGGAGAGGGTGGAGTGGGAGGTGGAGTAGCATTGGCATTGGGAGCTGGGGTGGGACGCTGCAGGAGAGGGTGGAGTGGGAGGTGGAGTAGCATTGGCATTGGGAGCTGGAGTGGGACGCTGCAGGAGAGGGTGGAGTGGGAGGTGGATACATTGGCATTGGACTGGAGTGGGACGCTGCAGGGGGGGGAAAAAAAAAAAAAAAGAGGGTGGAGTGGGAGGTGGAGTACATTGGGCATTGGTAGTCTGAGTGGGCCGCTGCAGGAGAGGGGTGAGTGGAGGGTGGAGTAGCATTGGCAGTGGACGCTGGAGTGGGACGCTGCAGGAGAGGGTGGAGTGGAGGTGAGTAGCATTGGCATTGGTAGCTGGAGTGGGACGCTGGCAAGAGAGGGTGGAGTGGGAGGTGGGAGTAGCATTGGCACTGGGAGCTGGGTGAGACCTGCAGGAAGGTGGAGTGGGAGGTGGAGTAGCATTGGCATTGGGAGCTGAGAGTGACGCAGCATGAGAGGGTGGCGTGGGAGGTGGAGTAGCATAGGCATCGGGAGCTGGATGTGGGACTGCAGGAAGGGTGGAGTGGGAGAGTGAGTAGCATTGGCATTGGGAGCTGGATGGGACGCCTCCAGGAGAGGGTGGAGTGGGAGGTGGAGTAGCATTGGCATTGGGAGCTGGAGTGGGACGCTGCAGGAGAGGGTGGAGTGGGAGGTGGAGTAGCATTGGCATTGGGAGCTGGAGTGGGACGCTGCAGGAGAGGGTGGAGTGGGAGGTGGAGTAGCATTGGCATTGGGAGCTGGAGTGGGACGCTGCAGGAGAGGGTGGAGTGGGAGGTGGAGTAGCATTGGCATTGAGAGCTGGAGTGGGTGGAGTGGGAGTTGTGGAAGTAGTCTTAGGAGGAATTGTAGGCGTATTACATTGTGATTGTAGAATGAGGTGTTTTTTTATTGTTTTTTTTTTTCGAATGTGTGTGTGTGTGTGTGTGTGTGTGTGTTGTGATCTTTTGTAAATGTTATCTCCAAATTAGCCTGGATATCAACCAAGCAACCGAGCCGGTCCCCCACTTCCTCCTCCCTTGCAGGAGCAGCGGTCGGCTTCCTCCCATCAGCGCAGAGTCCCGACGGAGGAAGGAGTCGTCAGGAGGCTCTCCGAGCGCGCCCCTCACCTCCCCCGAGCCCCCGCCTGACGTCCCCACCAGGAGAACGCGGCACAGGACCCTTCCCAAGGTAAGTCCCGCCTTTGAAGTCGAAGCCATGAAGCGAAGAATCGGATGCGTCGTGTTCATAGGATTTAGGCAGATTAAGTATTCATCTCGTTTTCTTTATCTTTTCCTCCTGTTTGTTTACGCTTTTGATATCTCTTCAGTCTAGTAAAGTAAATGCCAGATGGGTTGTGTTCTTCCGTTCACAAAGTTTTGTATGTTCCCAGTTTGATCAGAACGTTGGTCAGTCCAGTAGGAGACCTGCAGTTTCCAGTAGTATTTTTTATGTGGTGAGACAGTGAAACAAACTAAAAGCATGAGAAAGAAAAGAAGTTTTCAAACAAAATTAAGATAGAAGCAATGAAAAGGTTGTTCTAAAAGAAGCCCACAACTGCCTTCCGTGTCCCTGCTGTTGGTAGGGTCGACCCAGTGCTATCCGACGTAGCGACCTGGCTACTTCCCCCACCAACGCCTACCCACAGCTCTCCCGTCTCCCACACCAGCTCATAGATGTTCTCGATCTGCCCATCGACTGAAACCACGGCAAGTCCCTCCTCCCCCTTTCTCCTTCTATCCACCTCCTTTCCCCCCGCCCCTTGGTTCTTTCTTTTTTAATCAATACTGTTATTATTATTGATATTCTCAGTTAGTCTCACTGCCATTCCCCGCTACGCACGCTCTTCGACGCTTGTAGAACCGACGCCACAAAACGCCGTGGATCTGATACTGTTGTACCTCAAGCTTTCTCTTTTGACCTTTTGGCTCTTAGAGGCCCTAGATTTTTGTTAGTGCTCGGGTACTCTTTTAGAAACTAACGGCAAAGACCGCATTCGTCTCTCATTGGAACAGACCAAACGATAAAGTTTGCCAATGCATCTCTTTATCATCCAACTTTGTTTTCTTCTTCATTTCTCTTTCGTGCTCTGTCTGCCTTCTCTCCTTCCTTACTTAATTAGCGCGGGATTAAGGGAGGTTCCTGCTACTGCTGTATATGCTGCGCCGCACAGTGGGAAGGGCAGCAAGAGGGTTGTACATTGTCTCCAGTCTGCCATGTCAATATGAAACACTGTAGTATGTTTGTTCTGATTTGTCACCTAAGTATCATGTGTTTGAGTCATGTGTTGCAACTGCATATTACGACCTTGCAATTAGCTGTCCACATATTCAATAGTTGTTTGTGATGAATAACCAAATTATTAAATTACATGGGTAATGATAACTTTCATTTGACTGATAGAATTAACATCTCTTTCAGTGAACACTCGATTTGTTTGTATCATCTCACCTTCCCGCCCCTTAGATGTGTACATATACAGCCCCATGTCCTTTTCTATACTTGCAGTGAGAGAGAGAACAATTGTTCAGAAACCAGTATTCATTTGTGTGTGATCAAGGTGGTGGTTGACATAGACTTGTCTTTCGTGCAACTGCAGTGCATGATATCACTGCTCATCAGCCTGGTTTGGATTTGTAAATAATTGTGTAAGGGTTCTTTGTATATTTATTTCTCATATATTACCAAGTTGATAGTTTGAACAATTATCACAACTGATCAACGATATTAGACGCGTTGATCTTCAGTCAATGACGAAGCAGTAACGCGCAGTTGCCACATATGGTTTAAATACAGATGAGAATAAACAGACTACGGCAGCGTAGCCATAAAATACCCTCGCACACTTTATGCTTTAAGACCGATATTTGTACAAATATAATATTCACTCTTTTCTTAAATAGTCTTCTCAAAGAGACATCAAAATGATACAAAATTCTCTATGATGCTCCATTCCTTCAAGTCAGTCTAATGGTCTAACATGTATAGAAATCTTTAAAATGCATTGCCTTTTCTATGCTAGCCTGTCTGTAGTCATTAGGATTGGCCGAAGCTCTTAGGAAAATAGGTTCATTTATTTCGAAAGAATTGCAAGATATCTGTTGATAGTTAAAACAACAAAACAAACATATTTTGAGATTCATTGGGAAAAATAATAATCAAACAAAAAAAATGGTTCCTTTTGACGACAACTGAAACTAGACAGTAAATGTGCTTTGCCGGTTTCTCTTGCTTTATCTAATAGTTCCTTCGCATTTTCCTCTAGTGTTTGCAGGCTCAAATATCAGAGGAACCATCGCAGATTTTACTTACTAGAATGATTTGTTGCAGAGGTTATATACGCCTAGTTTTGTCCATCGGAAAACTATAGAATAGGAGTTAGCGTGCCTTCCCGATCAGAGGAAGATAGTTACCTGGGAATGGTTCAGGAGGAG
>NW_028234415.1:10408696-10416405 GCF_977035675.1 Penaeus japonicus | reverse complement strand
AGGGGGGGACGGGGAGAGGGGAGGAGGAGGAAGAGGTGGAGGAGGAGAGGGAGGAGGAGGAGGAGGACGAGGAGGAAGAGGAAGATAGAAGGAAGAAAGCGGTGGGAGGAGGAAGATGCGGAGGAGGAGGAGCAAGGAAGCGATGGGAAGAGGATGATAGAAAGTGGAGCAAGTAAGGGAGGAGCAGAAGGATGGGAGGGAAGAAAAAGAAAACGCGGTGAGGAGGATGAATAAGAGGAGATACGGTGGAAGAGGAAGAGAAGGAAAAAGTAATAGAGGAGAAGAGAAGGGAGAAGAAACGACGGAAGGGAAAATGAGGGGGAGGTTGAAGAAGAAAAATGAGGGGGAAGATGAAGAGGGGAAATGAATGTGAATTTGAAAAAGGGGAAATGAGGAGGAGGTGTGCATGGGGGACTTTGAAGATCAGACGAAGAAAAGAGAGCACGGTGGGTGAAATAAAGAAGAATAAAAAAGAGTAAAAATGATAAAGTGACGATAAAGGAAAGGAAGAGAGAAGCTCATAAATGAATGAAGAGGGACATTTTTTAAAATTCGGGGATGCTCGCACACCTTATGATTCTTGTAGGTCCAGAATCTGTATACCCTTTCCTATCTATCCCCCCTTCCATTTCCATTCTTATCAATATCTAACCGTTTATCTGTCCTTACTCTGCCTTCGCTCCTTCCCTCCCTCCTTAACTAGCCCTCAAAACAATTTTTTTCTCGTTCCGCCCCCACAGGAGCTGCGTCGGCGTCTGGGGATACTGGAGAAGGCCCTCAAGCAGCAAGTGCAGGCCGAGGTAGGGCGTCACAGAGCGACGGCCAAGAAGCTGTACAACCTGCAACTCGAGCACCACAAGCTCGAGGAACAGCTGAAGGTGAGCCCGGTTTGCGAGTGGGACTGCGCTTCTGTTGTTCGTTCTTTCTTTCTGCCTTGGCCCTTCTGCCTTTCCACGTTGAAATGTTAGTCTGTCTCTGCCTGTCGCCTCTCTTTCAGCGACTTGTCCTCAATTTTTGCACTTGCAATGCCGCTTCAAGTTCAGCAATTCTTCGGAACCCTCTTACCGCCTTCCCTCCCTCCCTCCCTCCCTCCCACAGGAGAAGGAGCGTGACCTGGCCGCTCTGCAGCACTACAGCCGCAACAGCAGGTGCGGCCGCAGCAGCACAGCCGGGGACGACAGCACGACCTCCACGACAGCCAACTCGTCCCGCTCGCCGTCCCTGTCGGCGCGTCGGAAGTCCGGCTCCCGCCAGCGCAGCAGCGGCGCCTCGTCCGTCGCCACGTCCACGTCGGGCATTGCCTCGGCTGGGGACGCCGCCATCTCGGCCAGCGACTCCCGCGGCTCGCTGGCCCTCGACGCGTAAGTCTTGGCGGGACACGCTGGAGGGGGACGCTGCAGGAGAGGGTGGAGTGGGAGGTGGAGTAGGATTGGCATTGGGAGCTGGAGTGGGACGCTGCAGGAGAGGGTGGAGTGGGAGGTGGAGTAGCATTGGCATTGGGAGCTGGAGTGGGACGCTGCAGGAGAGGGTGGAGTGGGAGCTGTAGTAGCATTGGCATTGGGAGTTGGAGGGGGACGCTGCAGGAGAGGGTGGAGTGGGAGGTGGAGTAGCATTGGCATTGGGAGCTGGAGTGGGACGCTGCAGGAGAGGGTGGAGTGGGAGGTGGAGTAGCATTGGCATTGGGAGCTGGAGTGGGAACATGCTGCTGGGAGGGTGGTGGAGTGGGAGGTGGAGTCGCATTGGAATGGAGCTGGAGTTGGGACGTGCAGGAGAGGGTGGAGTGGGGGAGGTGGAGTAGCATTGGCATTGGGAGCTGGAGTAGGACGCCTGTCAGAGAGAGGGTGGGTGGAGGTGGAGTAGCATTGGCATTGGGAGCTGGAGTGGGAAGGGGGAATAGTAGCAATTGGCATTGGGAGCTGGAGTGGGACGCTGCAGGAGAGGGTTGGAAGTGGGAGGTGGAGTAAGGAAGTGGCATTGCGGGAGTGGAAATGGGACGCTGCAGGAGAGGGTGGAGTGGGAGGTGGAGTAGGATTGGCATTGGGAGCTGGAGTGGGACGCTGCAGGAGAGGGTGGAGTGGGAGGTGGAGTAGCATTGGCATTGGGAGCTGGAGTGGGACGCTGCAGGAGAGGGTGGAGTGGGAGGTGGAGTAGCATTGGCATTGGGAGCTGGAGTGGGACGCTGCAGGAGAGGGTGGAGTGGGAGGTGGAGTAGCATTGGCATTGGGAGCTGGAGTGGGAGGTGGAGTAGCATTGGCATTGGGAGCTGGAGTGGGACGCTGCAGGAGAGGGTGGAGTGGGAGGTGGAGTAGCATTGGCATTGGGAGCTGGAGTGGGAGGTGGAGTAGCATTGGCATTGGGAGCTGGAGTGGGACGCTGCAGGAGAGGGTGGAGTGGGAGGTGGAGTAGCATTGGCATTGGGAGCTGGAGTGGGACGCTGCAGGAGAGGGTGGAGTGGGAGGTGGAGTAGCATTGGCATTGGGAGCTGGAGTGGGACGCTGCAGGAGAGGGTGGAGTGGGAGGTGGAGTAGGATTGGCATTGGGAGCTGGAGTGGGACGCTGCAGGAGAGGGTGGAGTGGGAGGTGGAGTAGCATTGGCATTGGGAGCTGGCGAGGATGTGCGGAGATGGAGGGAGTGGGAGGTGGAAGTGATTATATTGGCAATGGGAGCTGGAGAGGGACGTGCTGCGGCGAGTGTGAGTGGGGCGGTGCGTATAGTAGCATTTGCATTGGGAGTGGCGTGGAACGCTTGCAGGAGGATGTGCTAGAGAGTGAAAATGTGTAAGATAGAAGAAGGAGATATCCGAGATCTAATCGTGAGGTATTGACTGTTCTTAAATACATATCAATTCCAGTTGCCACTCTTGTCTTTTTTATTCTTTCATCAATCAACTCTCGCCGCCGACGCTTCTAGATGAGCTAAAGAGAGCGAGACAGGATAAGGTTATGAGAGATATATACTGTAGTGTTGTGTTATTTATTATTAATGTAATGAATTGGAGATGCTGTAATGGGTCCGCGCAGCGAGAGGTTGGATTCCCCCCCCTCCCCCCCAAGAGGGAGTAGGATTGGCATAGGGAGCTGAGTGGGACGCAGCAGGAGAGGGTGGAGTGGGGGTGGGAGTAGCACATGGCATGGTGAGCTGGAAGTGGGACGCTGCACGAGAAGGGGTGGAGTGGAGGTGGAAGTAGCCTTGGATTGGGAGCTGGTGTGCGACGTGCAGGAGAGGGTGTAGGAGTGGGGGTGGGTAGCATGGGCATTGGGAGCTGGATTGGGAGGTGGAAGTAAGCATTGGCTTTTGGGAGTGGGTGGACGCTGCAGGAGAGTGTTGGAAGTCGGGAGGTTGGAGTATCATTGGCATAGGGAGCTGGAGAGTGGGAGTGGGTCGCATAGGCATTGGGATCTGGAGTGGGACGCTGCAGGAGAGGGTTTGGAGTGGAGAGGTGGGAGTTAGCTTGGCTTGGAGCTGGAGTGGGATGCGCAGAAGGGGGAGTGTGATGTGAGTATCATGTGGCATTGAGCTGGCGAGGGACGGCAGCAGGAGAGGGTGGCGGGAGGTGGAGTACATTGCATTGGGAGCTGAGTAGGACCTGCAGGAGAGGGTGGAGTGGGAGGTGGAGTAGCATTGGCATTATATTTTATGATTGCATTAGATTCTTGGGAAGCTATGAGTGGGAGGGGGAGTAAACATTGGCTTTGGGAGCTGGAGTGGGACGCTGCAGAGAGGGTGTTGTGGGAGGTGGAGAGATTCCCGCAATTGGTAGCTTGGAAGGGACGCTGCAGAGAGGTGAGTGGGAGGTGGGTTAGGATTTGTATTGGGAGCTGGAGTGGGACGCTGCAGGAGAGGGTGGAGTGGGAGGTGGAGTAGCATTGGCATTGGGAGCTGGAGTGGTGTGAGGGAAACGTGCGCTGCACTAGAGGGTGAGTTTGAGGTGGATCATAGCAATTGGCATTGGGAGCTTGGCTTGGAGTTGGACGCTGCAGGTAGGAGGTGAGTGTTAGGGAGTGATAGCATTGGCATTGGGAACTGGAGTGGGAGGTTGGAGTTAAAGCTTGTTGTTTTGGCATATTTTGGGGTGGGACTGGAGTGGGACGCCCGCAGGAGATGGTGGAGTGGTGGGGAGTGGAGTCATCATTGTTGGCCTTGTGGGTAGCTCTGGATGTGGGGGAGAGGGAGTTGCATTGGCATTGGATCTGATGGGACCTGCAGAAGGTGGAGTGGGATGTGAGGAGTGGGTGGAGTGGGGGCTGGAGTAGCATTGGCATTGGGAGCGAGTGGGATGCTGCATAGAGGGTGGGAGTGTGAGGTGGAGATCATTGCATTGGAGCTATGAGTGGGGGACGCTTGCAGGAGAGGGTGGAGTGGGATGTGATTAAGGATTTGCATATTGGGAAGCTGGAGTGGGACGCTGCAGGAGAGGGTGGAGTGGGAGGTGGAAAAAAGTTTAAAAAAAAGCATTGGCATTGGGAGCTGGAGTGGGATGCTGCAGGAGAGGGTGGAGTGGGAGGTGGAGTAGCATTGGCATTGGGTGGAGAGCTGGAGTGGGAGGAGGGAGTAGCTGGCTTCGGAGATGGAGTGGACGCAGAAGGGAGGGAGGAGTGGAGGGGGAGTAGCATTGGGCATAGGGAGCTGGAGTGGGATGCTGCAGGATGGAGAGGGTGGAGCGGAGGTGAAGTAGCAATGGATTGGGAGGAGACTGGAGTGGGACGCTGCAGGAGAGGGTGGAGTGGGAGGTGGAGTAGCATTGGCATTGGGAGCTGGAGTGGGACGCTGCAGGAGAGGGTGGAGTGGGAGGTGGAGTAGCATTGGCATTGGGAGCTGGAGTGGGACGCTGCAGGAGAGGGTGGAGTGGGAGGTGGAGTAGCATTGGCATTGGGAGCTGGAGTGGGAGGTGGAGTAGCATTGCATTATTTATATTTGGGGATCTGGAGTGGGACGTGCAGGAGAGGGTGGAGTGGGAGGTGGAGTATAAAAAGCATTTGGTATGGCATTGGAGCTGGAGTGGGATGCTGCAGGAGAGGGTGGAGTGGGGAGGTGGAGTAGCATTGGCATTTGGAGCTGGAGTTGGACGCTGCAGGAGAGGTGAAGTGGCGGTGGAGGTGGAGTAGCATTGGGGCAGAGGGAGCTGGAGTGGGACGCGGCTTCATGAGGAGGGTAGGATTGGGGAGTGGGGGGGGGTGGGGGGGGGGGGGGGGGGAGGTGGAGTATGTAGCATTGGCAAAGGGCTCTCTGGGAGTGGGAGGTGGAAGTAGCATTATTGTTTGGCAGTTGGGGATCTGGGATGGGGGACGCGCTGCAGAGAGGTGGAGGAATTGTGAGGTTGAGTAGCAGTATTTGGCCAATGTTGTTTAGGGCAATGGCGAGGCTGCATGGATGGGATGCTGCAGAGAGGGTGGAGTGTGGGAGGGGTGGAGTAGTAACATTTGGCATGGAAGGGGAAAGCGGAGTGGTAACTCTGCAAAGGAGATGGTTAAGGTGGGTGTATTGTAGTAGCATTTGTTATTTAGGTTATTTTTTTATAATGTTGTTGTTGGTGGCATTGGGAGCTGGAGTGGGACGCTGCAGGAGAGGGTGGAGTGGGAGGTGGAGTAGCATTGGCATTGGGAGCTGGAGTGGGACGCTGCAGGAGAGGGTGGAGTGGGAGGTGGAGTAGCATTGGCATTGGGAGCTGGAGTGGGAGGTGGAGTAGCATTGGCATTGGGAGCTGGAGTGGGAGGTGGAGTAGCATTGGCATTGGGAGCTGGAGTGGGATGCTGCAGGAGAGGGTGGAGTGGGAGGTGGAGTAGCATTGTGGGTGGGCATAATTTTTTGGGAGCTGGAGTGGGTTTGGGTGGGGGGGGTTAAGGGGGGGGAGCCTGGGAATGCTGGTCTTGGCTGGGCTCTCAGCTCTCTGGCTCTCTGGTCTCTCTGGGAGTGGGAGTTGTGGAAGTAGTCTTAGGAGGAATTGTAGGCGTATTACATTGTGATTGTAGAATGAGGTGTTTTTTATTTTTATTTATTTATTTTTTTTTTTTTTTGCGAATGTGTGTGTGTGTGTGTGTGTGTGTGTGTGTGTGTGTGTGTGTGTGTGTGTGTGTGTGTGTGTGTGTGTGTGTTGTGATCTTTTGTAAATGTTATCTCCAAATTAGCCTGGATATCAACCAAGCAACCGAGCCCGTCCCCCACTTCCTCCTCCCTTGCAGGAGCAGCGGTCGGCTTCCTCCCATCAGCGCAGAGTCCCGACGGAGGAAGGAGTCGTCAGGAGGCTCTCCGAGCGCGCCCCTCACCTCCCCCGAGCCCCCGCCTGACGTCCCCACCAGGAGAACGCGGCACAGGACCCTTCCCAAGGTAAGTCCCGCCTTTGAAGTCGAAGCCATGAAGCGAAGAATCGGATGCGTCGTGTTCATAGGATTTAGGCAGATTAAGTATTCATCTCGTAATTTTCTCGTTTTTAGATTATTTCCCCCTTCCCTTTATCTTTTCCTCCTGTTTGTTTACGCTTTTGATATCTCTTCAGTCTAGTAAAGTAAATGCCAGATGGGTTGTGTTCTTCCGTTCACAAAGTTTTGTATGTTCCCAGTTTGATCAGAACGTTGGTCAGTCCAGTAGGAGACCTGCAGTTTCCAGTAGTATTTTTTATGTGGTGAGACAGTGAAACAAACTAAAAGCATGAGAAAGAAAAGAAGTTTTCAAACAAAATTAAGATAGAAGCAATGAAAAGGTTGTTCTAAAAGAAGCCCACAACTGCCTTCCGTGTCCCTGCTGTTGGTAGGGTCGACCCACCCACAAAAAGACAAAACAAGACCATAAACAAGTGCTATCCGACGTAGCGACCTGGCTACTTCCCCCACCAACGCCTACCCACAGCTCTCCCGTCTCCCACACCAGCTCATAGATGTTCTCGATCTGCCCATCGACTGAAACCACGGCAAGTCCCTCCTCCCCCTTTCTCCTTCTATCCACCTCCTTTCCCCCCGCCCCTTGGTTCTTTCTTTTTTTAATCAATACTATTATTATTCTTATTGATATTCTCAGTTAGTCTCACTGCCATTCCCCGCTACGCACGCTCTTCGACGCTTGTAGAACCGACGCCACAAAACGCCGTGGATCTGAGACTGTTGTACCTCAAGCTTTCTCTTTTGACCTTTTGGTTCTTAGAGGCCCTAGATTTTTGTTAGTGTTCAGGTACTCTTTTAGAAACTAACGGCAAAGACCGCATTCGTCTCTCATTGGAACAGACCAAACGATAAAGGCCAATGCATCTCTTTATCATCCAACTTTGTTTTCTTCTTCATTTCTCTTTCGTGCTCTGTCTGCCTTCTCTCCTTCCTTACTTAATTAGCGCGGGATTACGGGAGGTTCCTGCTACTGCTGTATATGCTGCGCCGCACAGTGGGAAGGGCAGCAAGAGGGTTGTAGATTGTCTCCAGTCTGCCATGTCAATATGAAATACTGTAGTATGTTTGTTCTGATTTGTCACCTAAGTATCATGTGTTTGTGTCATGTGTTGCAACTGCATATTACGACCTTGCAATTAGCTGTCAACATATTCAATAGTTGTTTGTGATGACTAACCAAATTATTAAATTACATGGGTAATAATAACATTCATTTGATTAATAGAATTAACATCTCTTTCAGTGAACACTCGCTTTGTTTGTATCATCTCACCTTCCCGCCCCTTAGATGTGTACATATACAGCCCCATGTCCTTTTCTATACTTGCAGTGAG
>NW_028234415.1:10391196-10401196 GCF_977035675.1 Penaeus japonicus | reverse complement strand
TAAGATCCAGATCAGCGAGTCGTGTGCCAGACGCCAAGACAATTCTTTACGGCTTAATTGATTTCTCCGCAACACCACCGAGCAATTGCTATTCAGTTTGTTTGTTTTTCAAGTGCTTTGTTTGTTTATTAGTCTCGTTATGTCGTAGAATTCGAAGCTTTAACGATCAAAAACCGTCATGCGGGTTACGGAATTTCCCTACATTGCTGGATTTAAGGACTATTACATGCCATCATCTTTTGATATTCTCACCTAATACAATTCCTGCGCTGATCAGGAAAAAAACATCCTTTCTCAGGTCTATATTGGCAATAGTCTCCTCAGCTCCATGTAGGCCTATCATTGGTCCCTATATGCCCTAATTCGTTGCAATCCAATTGCAGGACAACGCGGAGGAGCGGCGCGCGGGCCGCATGAGGCGGGGGCGGCGCTCCCCCCCCGGGAACAAAGAATAAAAACCCTCGAACAACGGGACAAAGACGACTAAACCTGCAGGACGCCCCGCTGTCAACGCCCACGCCCCACAGCCCCCCAACAACCACGCGCGCGGCGCACGCACCACGCGTCACGCGGCGCACACGACGCGCGCGGTACGACGCCGCGAACTCCCTACGCGGCGACCACGCGCGCCGGTGGCGCGGACACGCCCGAGCCTCCGAGTCAGGGAGAGGGCAGGGGGGCGGAGCTCCAGCAGGAGGAGGGGGGCGGGGAGGGGCGGCCGGGGCACAGCGACCACAAGCGGCGCCAGAGGTTGGCGGCTTCCCTCCGCGACGCGCGGCGCCAGGAGAGCACCGACGCCGCCGACGCCGAGGATCGCGAGCGCCAGGGGTCGTCGGCAGGCTCCAGCGGCAGGGAGGGGGGCTCGGCAGGGGCCAGGGGGGAGTTCTCCCTGATCGAACACTACCCGCCGCGAGAGCGCCTTACCCTGAGCGGCTCCGATAGCGGTGGCAGCGGCAGCGGCAGCACGCCTCCCCCGAGGGCGCCCCCGAGGGCTCCCCCGAGGGCGCCGTCCGTCCTGGCCGAGGCGAAGGCGCCGGCCCAGCTGACCCGCCTGGATTCCCCTCTGGCGGGCAGCGCCGTCGGCCACCGCCACCACTCCATCGTGTCCCACGACCTGCGCACGGTGTCCAGCCTCTCCAAGCTGGACTCGACCAAGCCGGCGATGCCCAAGAGGGGCGCCATCACGCCCTGAGCGCGGGCGGCCGGGAGTCGCGGGCGCGGCTGCGACGCCATCTTGTCGAATGGCGCCTCCAGAGAGCATCCATTTTTCTTTTCCAAAGCCGGTGTATTTATCCCTGTGAAATATCCTCTCACTGTGCAATAACCAGCTCTTTGACCACTGAAGGTCAAACTTGTTTGTGAAATATAACGAACTGCTTTCTGGCAGTGCAAATAATTTAGGTGGTAGTTAATAGCATTACGTGTTTTCTTTTTTTTTGGCACAAGTGATCCAGGAGAATCCATCTATTGATCAGAAGCAAAAGTACAGAAATCATACGACATAATGTACATAAAACAAATATTCTAGTCTAGTCTCTAAGTTCATATCAGCCATTGCTCTCTCTCCTTCGCACCGCAAAGAAGAGACAGAGTAGGCGAGAGAGAAAATGAGAACAGGCCTGTTTACGAAAAGGCTGGCCATTTACATCTCGTGCACTCTCACCCTATCGATTTGGAGGATGAGAACAACTGTTCATTCCACTCTTCCGAAAAATACCAAGACATTGCGTTTGGGATAAGCAGACGTCGTTAGAGGGGCGTAAAGTTTTTCCCCATATACGGAATTGGGGCTTCTCTAATTCTAACACAACTTTTGAGGCGAACCCAAACCAAAAGGCTTCTACTTTGAATTAGACAATATCTAATTTAGTAGAAGATTCAATCACATATCGGAGGTTAATGGCTATTCCAAATGGTATTCGTTGAGAAAATTGTAATAAATCCTTTACAAGTTGTAAGCGTTTGTTTATTAGCCTCAGTGCATCAATTACATAATACATACAAGAAAAAACTAATAAAAAAGAAGTAACAAAGATTCTTTGAGATTAATACAAGTCAAAGCTGTTTGTTTACTTACCTTTATCCAATAAATACAAACAAATCATTGCAAATTTATGGGGAAGCTAAATATGACAATAAAAATATATGATTCAGAAAAAATATTATTTATTATGAAATAAACTGCCATCGTCATACAGAAATGTTTCTTACAAAAAACGATTTTTTCTAGTTTCTAGTTTACTGAACTGTATTCCCAGAAACGTCATAGGATTATGCATTTGATATTCAAACTCAAGTGGAATTTCTTTTTACTTTCTTTCTTCCCTTCAGCACTGCAGAAAGTAAGATCTAAAAAATCTAATTGCTACGAGACAAAATCCCCCAAAACGAAACAAAAAATATATGATGCAATTTTAACTGGCTGCAATTATGCTTTAGAATTGCATTTTTTGAAAAGTAATATAATCATAAAGGGAGATAAATGAAAAAGGGGAAGGAATGAAAGTGGGAAGAGGTGAGAGACAGAGAAAGAGATTGAGAGTGAGAGAAAGAGAGATAAAACTTTTAAATAACAACACCAAAGAACATAACAGATCTCTATTTTATATCACAATATGTTGAGGAATATTTCTGGTCATACAGACAAAACCTTTCATCACAGACTTCCAATCCAGATTAAATTGAAATGTCATGGTTCATATCTAGAAGAAAGCTTCCTACTATATCAATGACACATAACTCAAAGGGCTTTGAAAAAGGACTAAGAGACGGTATAAACCAGACAATGCAAACACACTATAAATAAAGATTCCATACAGGTATTTCCAACCATAACTCAAGAGCTACATACTATATATGGTTTCAGATATTTCATCAGCACCTTTCCAGGGGAAATTAAATATACTTGCATTTTGCCCTGTTTTCATTAAAAATGTTCTCCAATTCTTTTTATTTTGTTAAGCTTCTAAAGTTTGAAAAAGTGCCTGCTTTAACGGGGAGGTTAAAACAAAAAGGGCTGTAAGTGCAACGACCAAAACCCCCAAGATTATACAACTAAAATTTGTACGAGAGGAGAGACTTTAATGCATATATATATATGTATAATTGTTACTTCTAACAATAAAAAAAAATCTAAAAAAAAAAAGCACTTGAAGTTAGTTTTGTCACATACCTTCCTGAGAACATTTTCCCTTTCAAACTACCTTATCTGCTGTAAAAAGCTTATTTGCATGTTGAACCAACAAACCAACAAACCGGTCTTCTTCACTGGCCTAATTACACAAGCAACTCACAGTGGATATGTTGACAGACATGTATATACATATATATATAAATGTATATATACACTGCTAACATAGCAGATTTAAAATATGTAAATTGTATTTATTTGTCTTCAGTTACATGCTATTTTTCCTTTTTACTTATAAGTTAAAAGGGGACCTTTTCACTGTACCACTGTCATACAAGAGTATTCACACCTCATACAGAAGGCTCATACTTTAATGAAAAAATGAATTGGTTGACACTGTATTCAGGAAAATTTACACGGGGTATAGTTTTTTTTGTTTTGTTTTTTTACTTTTGTTCTCCTGGAAAAATAATTATCTATATATCTTTGATAGGCATGACATCCTTCCAGTATTAACTGGAAGCTCACCATCACAATTTATTTTAAAAACTCATTACATTTGCTAGTTTCTGCAAATGCGCCTAGGACTTATCTAACAATACTGCGCGCTTTGCCTTGTACTGTTTTATCACGTCGTTTTTTTGGATATAACTCTTCCTCTTCATCTAGGTAACGCTTTGGAGGAGCGATGGTCCTGCCAGAAGATGTGCCACGCTCGCTAAACTTGAACACAGCGGGAGTACCAGTGCCCCCAGCATGTGTGGGAGAGGAAGATCCAGAGTGCGGGGGCGAATTGGCAAACAATCCGACACTGCGTCTTATGTCGCGCTCATTCCCCCCTCCCACAGCACCCATCTTTGGCATTCCAGAAGACAAGCTGCTCTTCACGGGCCATCTTCCCTCTCTTACAGGTCATTTCCCTCTCTTACAGGTTGTCTTCCCTCTCTTACAGGTCTTCTTCCCTCTCTTACTGGCCATCTTCCCTCTCTTACAGGTTGTCTTCCCTCTCTTACAGGTCGTCTTCTCTTACAGGTCGTCTTCTCTTACAGGTCGTCTTCTCTTACAGGTCGTCTTCTCTTACAGGTCATCTTCCTCTCTTACAGGTCGTCTTCTCTTACAGGTCGTCTTCTCTTACAGGTCATCTTCCCTCTCTTACAGGTCATCTTCCCTCTCTTACAGGTTGTCTTCCCTCTCTTACAGGTCAATCTTCCCTCTCTTACTGGCCATCTTCCCTCTCTTACAGTCATCTTCCCTCTCTTACAGGTCATTTCCCTCTCTTACAGGTCAATCTTCCCTCTCTTACAGGTCGTCTTCCCTCTCTTACAGGTCAATCTTCCCTCTCTTACTGGCCATCTTCCCTCTCTTACAGGTCAATCTTCCCTCTCTTAAGGTCATCTTCCCTCTCTTACAGGTTGTCTTCCCTCTCTTACAGGTTGTCTTCCCTCTCTTACTGGCCATCTTCCCTCTCTTACAGGTCATTTCCCTCTCTTACAGGTCGTCTTCCCTCTCTTACAGGTCGTCTTCCCTCTCTTACAGGTCGTCTTCCCTCTCTTACAGGTCATTTCCCTCTCTTACAGGTCAATCTTCCCTCTCTTACAGGTTGTCTTCCCTCTCTTACAGTCATCTTCCCTCTCTTACTGGCCATCTTCCCTCTCTTACAGGTCATCTTCCTCTCTTACAGGTTGTCTTCCCTCTCTTACAGGTCAATCTTCCCTCTCTTAAGGTCATCTTCCCTCTCTTACAGGTCATCTTCCTCTCTTACAAGTCGTCTTCCTTCTCTTACAGGTCGTCTTCTCTTACAGGTCATCTTCCCTCTCTTACAGGTCATCTTCCCTCTCTTACAGGTTGTCTTCCCTCTCTTACAGGTTGTCTTCCCTCTCTTACAGGTCAATCTTCCCTCTCTTACAGGTCATTTCCCTCTCTTACAGGTCATCTTCCTCTCTTACAGGTCATCTTCCCTCTCTTACAGGTCATCTTCCCTCTCTTACAGGTCATCTTCCCTCTCTTACAGGTCATCTTCCCTCTCTTACAGGTCATCTTCCCTCTCTTACAGGTCATCTTCCCTCTCTTACAGGTCGTCTTCCCTCTCTTACTGGCCATCTTCCCTCTCTTACAGGTCATCTTCCCTCTCTTACAGGTCATCTTCCCTCTCTTACAGGTCATCTTCCCTCTCTTACTGGCCATCTTCCCTCTCTTACTGGCCATCTTCCCTCTCTTACAGGTTGTCTTCCCTCTCTTACAGGTTGTCTTCCCTCTCTTACAGGTCATCTTCCCTCTCTTACAGGTTGTCTTCCCTCTCTTACTGGCCATCTTCCTCTCTTACAGGTCATCTTCCCTCTCTTACAGGTTGTCTTCCCTCTCTTACAGGTCATCTTCCCTCTCTTACAGGTCTTCTTCCCTCTCTTACAGGTCTTCTTCCCTCTCTTACAGGTCATCTTCCTCTCTTAACAGGTCATCTTCCCTCTCTTACAGTCATCTTCCCTCTCTTACTGGCCATCTTCCCTCTCTTACAGGTCAATCTTCCCTCTCTTACAGGTCGTCTTCTCTTACAGGTCGTCTTCTCTTACAGGTCATTTCCCTCTCTTACAGGTCATCTTCCCTCTCTTACAGGTCGTCTTCTCTTACAGGTCATTTCCCTCTCTTACAGGTCGTCTTCTCTTACAGGTCATCTTCCTCTCTTACAGGTCGTCTTCTCTTACAGGTCATCTTCCCTCTCTTAAGGCCATCTTCCCTCTCTTACAGGTCGTCTTCCCTCTCTTACAGGTCATCTTCCTCTCTTACAGGTTGTCTTCCCTCTCTTACAGGTTGTCTTCCCTCTCTTACAGGTTGTCTTCCCTCTCTTACAGGTTGTCTTCCCTCTCTTACAGGTCGTCTTCCCTCTCTTAAGGTCATCTTCCCTCTCTTACAGGTTGTCTTCCCTCTCTTACAGGTTGTCTTCCCTCTCTTACAGGTTGTCTTCCCTCTCTTACAGGTTGTCTTCCCTCTCTTACAGGTTGTCTTCCCTCTCTTACAGGTTGTCTTCCCTCTCTTACAGGTCATCTTCCTCTCTTACAGGTTGTCTTCCCTCTCTTACAGGTTGTCTTCCCTCTCTTAAGGTCATCTTCCCTCTCTTAAGGTCATCTTCCCTCTCTTACAGGTCAATCTTCCCTCTCTTACAGGTCAATCTTCCCTCTCTTACAGGTCAATCTTCCCTCTCTTACAGGTCATTTCCCTCTCTTACAGTCATCTTCCCTCTCTTACAGGTCGTCTTCTCTTACAGGTCATTTCCCTCTCTTACAGGTCGTCTTCTCTTACAGGTCATCTTCCTCTCTTACAGGTCATTTCCCTCTCTTACAGGTCATCTTCCCTCTATTACAGGTCATCTTCCCTCTCTTAAGGTCATCTTCCCTCTCTTACAGGTCATTTCCCTCTCTTACAGGTCAATCTTCCCTCTCTTAAGGTCATCTTCCCTCTCTTAAGGTCATCTTCCCTCTCTTACAGGTCATTTCCCTCTCTTACAGGTCATTTCCCTCTCTTACAGGTCATTTCCCTCTCTTACAGGTCATCTTCCCTCTCTTACAGTCATCTTCCCCCTCTTACAAGTCGTCTTCCTTCTCTTACAGGTCGTCTTCTCTTACAGGTCATCTTCCCTCTCTTACAGGTCATCTTCCCTCTCTTACAGGTTGTCTTCCCTCTCTTACTGGCCATCTTCCCTCTCTTACAGGTCATCTTCCCTCTCTTACAGGTCATCTTCCCTCTCTTACAGGTCATCTTCCCTCTCTTACAGGTCATCTTCCCTCTCTTACAGGTCATCTTCCCTCTCTTACAGGTTGTCTTCCCTCTCTTACAGGTCATCTTCCCTCTCTTACAGGTCATTTCCCCTCTTACAAGTGTATTCTTCTCTTACAGGTCGTCTTCTCTTACAGGTCCATCTTCCCTCTCTTACAGGTATCTTCCCTCTCTTACAGGTTGTTCTTCCCTCTCTTACAAAGTCGTCTTCCTTTCTCTTACAGGTCAGTCTGTCCCTCTCTTACAGGTCATCTTCTCTTACAGGTCATCTTCCCCTCTTACAAGTCGTCTTCCTTCTCTTACAGGTCGTCTTCTCTTACAGGTCATCTTCCTTCTCTTCAAGATCATCTTCCCTCTCTTACAGGTCATCTTCCCTCTCTTACAGGTCATCTTCCCTCTCTTACAGGTCGTCTTCCCTCTCTTACAGGTCATCTTCCCTCTCTTACAGGTCATCTTCCCTCTCTTACAGGTCATCTTCCCTCTCTTACAGGTCATCTTCCCTCTCTTACAGGTCATCTTCCCTCTCTTACAGGTCATCTTCCCTCTCTTACAGGTCATCTTCCCTCTCTTACAGGTCATCTTCCCTCTCTTACAGGTTGTCTTCCCTCTCTTACAGGTCATCTTCCCTCTCTTACAGGTCATCTTCCCTCTCTTACAGGTCATCTTCCCTCTCTTACAGGTCATCTTCCCTCTCTTACAGGTCATCTTCCCTCTCTTACAGGTCATCTTCCCTCTCTTACAGGTTGTCTTCCCTCTTTTATATGTTTCATTCCCTCTATTACAAAAATAAAAGTTCACCCAATTTACAATTGCTCCTTTTACACAAGCACTAACCCAAAACTCACTGTTTAATGGCAGGTGGTGGAGTGGCTGTCTCCTTTGCCCCCTGTGCGTCCTCAGCCTTGCCAGCTTCCAGTTTGTTCTTCTTAGCAGCCGGAAGATCTTCCTCTTCCTCATCCTCCTCTAGTTCATCCTCCTCTCCCTCTGCTTCATCCCGGTCACTCCACTCGCCATCATCGATAATGGGGATCTGCTGAATGTTGCCAATAACGTGTCACAAAAATAATGAAAACAAAAAATTAGCAAAAATAAAAAGAATACAATCACTGACAAATGACTGGCAGGAAATGAAGAAAATATGATAAAAGCTACACAACTATATCACTAACCTCAATTCTATTTTTGGGCCTGGTAGATCTCCGTCGCTTGGGTTTCTCAGATATTGGCCGAGCCACAGGCTGGCCATCACAGATTCTGATTGGAGAATCTAAGCCAGGGAAACATATAATTGCCAGGAACCAATGAGCACTGCAAAAGAAAGGGAAAAGGTAATAAAACTTTTTTTTTTTTTTTCCTTAACCCATTCACGCCGGTTGACGTGATAGCACGTATTGTGGTTTTCGCGCCAGACGCGGCTATGAGGGGCGCTAATGCCGCGCTCGCGCGTAGTACGAGAGCGGGCAACCGTGGTTCGTTTGTGCGCTTGTGGCCTTCGGAGGGGGGGGCGTTTTAGGCTTTGCGTTTCGAACCCCCCCGGTTATTGCGACCGCCGGCCGCGGAATGCCCGGGGAATGGGTTAATATTTCCTTAATCTTTTATTCATCAGGTAAAACAGATTTATATTCAAGGAATTCTAAACCAACTTTGTTTGACTGAACACATTAAACCTACTGCTCATTGATAGGAATGATGATGAAATCCTTTCCAAAGATATCAACATTTTTCGTCCAGGACTTGACCCTTGCATGTCGTTTTTCTGCAGGGGAGAGCTTAGGATCATCCTCTGTGGTATGGGGTCTTCTACCTCTCTTGGGCTTTGAGGTTAGCCGTTTGTAGAAGAAAGTTGAGAAGACGTGTGTACGGCTGCGGTGGATCTCTGGCATTTTACTCTGGAGCAGCCATCTTCATGGAAGGAAATTAGTTATTAAGATTTCATCATCACAAACACAAGATGTGCACAACAGCAAAAATTCTGTGTTTTTTTTTTACATCTTATGAGAAGTCTTTCAAAATCTTAAAAGGTTTAGTGCTTCCTTTACTACTGTGGCAATGTTTCTTTTATAATAAAAGATCCAAAACCAAGTTAAATACTGAAGATATATTACTCATATCAACTCCTGGAACACAATGCTAATATTATAACAAATAATCACCAGGGATCCTTCAGCAAACAATGGAAACATGTGACATATTTCCTTTTTGCAGGTTTCCTAATACTAATTTAAAACTGGTTCTTTCAATCTTGAAGAAATATTTGTGGTAATCTATTCATACATACCTATGGCTGGATCCATTCAACAATTTAGCAATGAAAAAAATAAAATAAACAAATTACTTACTTGAGGTAGAAATCAATAATAACATCGTTGAGAAACTGTTCTTCCTCAAGGCAACAATAGTCATCTGTCGTGATGGATATTCCTCCCTTTTGTGGTGGTGGTGGGTAGATCAGCAAACTATAACACACATCCATATATATATATATAAATTAGATAATTGTTTCAATAACAACATCAATCTCCTTTATAAATTTGTATAACATGACTTATCCAATCCACAATTCTCTTCCCACAATTCAGCTAAGAAGTGACAAAGTTGCAAGGAACACTTACGTCTTTGTCTCATTAGCACCGGATGTGATAGTCGCCTTCTTTATCAAGCTCTGCACCTAGCAGGAAGGCTCATTGTAGATCATATTTTACATAATAGTTATAAGTCCAACCCCTCAAAGCTTTCTTGATATAACATATGTACATTATATATATCCATTCCCTACCTGACCCCCTTATCATATCAACACAAAAGATATATCTCATTCATCATTTTTTTTCTCATGTAAATATTGGGCCGAAAAACAAACCTCCATGGGCGAGGATCTGACCAGGATCTCGTTGGCCTCCTTCTGGTCAAGCTCCTCGTAAAGGTTGCCTCCAATGTCAACTGGGGTCGTGCTTGTCCCCAGACCTCCATTTGGCTTAGGGTTTGATGAACTCAGGATTTCTTTCACCAAGGACTTAGTCTCCTCTGACATTTTGTCAGGGAGGATTGTGATGCGCTTTTGTGACTCGTCTGCAGGAGAAATTGGTAAACTGATGTGTATTT
>NW_028234415.1:10371196-10386196 GCF_977035675.1 Penaeus japonicus | reverse complement strand
AGAAGGTCTTCACTCAGGATGCCACAATTGCTACACACTGCTACCCGGCCCTTGATAAACCGTCGCTTTCCACTCTGTAGAGACACATGTGGACGATAAGTAACTAGTACACGTAAAAAAGTAAATCCCTTAACACTAAAACACCGCATATATTTCCAAGATGGGTGGTCCAGTGTCCAGAAAAAAATTCAGGGGTTGTGCACCCCTCCCAGAAACATTGTTCTTAGGAGACAATTGTCCTGAGTGTGTAATAAATGACTTGAGGGTTTAAGCTTCTTGTAAGGTATATAGTTTCCATTTCAGTGAATTTAGAAAATTTAAATAATCAGATATTTTAGTATATACTCAATATTTTCTGATCACAAGGATTAGACTTTGTAAAAAAAGTACTAGCACTCTAACCCCCACTCTTCCACACTCACACATTCTCACTCTCACTCTCACACATTCACTCTCACTCTCACACATTCACTCTCACTCTCACACATTCACTCTCACTCTCACACATTCACTCTCACTCTCACACACTCCCTCTCACTCTCACACACTCACTCTCACTCTCACACACTCACTCTCACTCTCACACACTCCCTCTCACTCTCACTCTCACTCTCACACACTCCCTCTCACTCTCACACACTCCCTCTCACTCTCACACACTCCCTCTCACTCTCACACACTCCCTCTCACTCTCACACACTCCCTCTCACTCTCACACACTCCCTCTCACTCTCACACACTCCCTCTCACTCCCTCTCACTCTCGCACACTCCCTCTCACTCTCGCACACTCCCTCTCACTCTCGCACACTCCCTCTCACTCTCGCACACTCCCTCTCACTCTCGCACACTCCCTCTCACTCTCGCACACTCCCTCTCACTCTCGCACACTCCCTCTCACTCTCGCACACTCCCTCTCACTCTCGCACACTCCCTCTCACTCTCACACACTCCCTCTCACTCTCACACACTCCCTCTCACTCTCACACACTCCCTCTCACTCTCACACACTCCCTCTCACTCTCACACACTCCCTCTCACTCTCACACTCCCTCTCACTCTCACACACTCCCTCTCACTCTCACACACTCCCTCTCACTCTCACACACTCCCTCTCACTCTCACACACTCCCTCTCACTCTCACACACTCCCTCTCACTCTCACACACTCACACTCACTCTCACTCTTACACACACTCCTGCACACACTCACTCACTCACACTCACTCTCACACACAAAACAAAAACAAAAGAACAAAGTCATATTTAGTCTGATTTTTAAAGAGCTTAATTTCACACCAGAAAATGTATGTCTTGTACTATAAAGTCAAAGAATTGCTTATCATAACAATTTATACAGTAATAAATTATGAACTTATCATGAATTTATGCAGTAACACTGAAAAACAAATAGTATTGCAGGTAGCTCAGTTATACCAGGAGGCACTATATGAAGGGACAGGAGGTGGTCCTAATGGGATGGGATGGCAGGCGTAATGGTCTCTCAATGCCTGGAGGGAGTTTAAGGGGAGAATGAGGTGGGAGGAGAACACACAGCGGAAGGCTCAGCGGGGCAGGAGGAGGTTTGGGAATTAGGGAGGGATAGCCAGACAATCTTTAAAAAATAATCCTCCATCAAGGCAACACAGCTGTAAAGGGTGACACACTCGACTGAGGTTACTAGAGGATGTAATAAATTCCTGGATCTCCATCATTCAAAAAAGTATTTGAAGGTACAACAAAATATGACAATATTAAAATATGAAAAAAAGAGTATAAAGAATGGACTACATCAACCTAAAAAATACATGTAAAATATCTTTTACAATTAGAGATATTTCTTTTCTTTTTTTCTTCCTTTTACCAAGATGGGACAGGAAAAACAATGATGCAACTCACCCCTTCTGTGTCACTCTGGTCTGTTGAAACAGTGGAATTGACAGTTTGTTCCTGGAGTGGAGGTGTTTTAGCAGCTACGGACACTGGAGGGTTGCTGGGAGTAACAACTCTGGAAGAATTTGTTGGGGCTACTTGCAGACTTGCAGATTTTGCTACAGTACTGCTATTAAGAATCAGTCCCTCCTCGGGCTTAGCCTTAGACACAGAGTTGGCACCGACTGTGGTTGAACTCATGTGTGGTGTTCTGGAGGAAAACATTTTTAAACTGCAAATGTGCACATCTTGGATCCTAACAAGTTATGAAATCAAAGTCTTTCATAACTGACGACCCTTGTGAGAACTACCTTTGATATCTAATCGTAATCTAAATCTTAACTTGAAAAAATAACAATAATACAAAGAACATATATAAAAGATAAAACCATTTTTCCACTTACTGTGAACCTGCCATAGTTGTGACAGTAGTTGTGGAGGACTGTTGTGCTGTGGTATTTGAAACCCCTTGATTTAATGACACAACTGCCAATATCCTACTACCATCTGCCCGCTGCACATAATAGTATTGCTCATTAAGCGTGTTATTTGTTGACAGAGGTCTGCAAAGAGTTAAAACTTCCACTGAAGCCCATAATACAAATTCTTCAGTAAATTGACAAACCATTATGTCACTTACATTTTCACTTCAAAAACCCAGTGCCATTTCAGACTAAAAGCTGTCAATGTCTTAAACAAGAGGTTCACCTGTACTGTTGAGCCACTGCTTGCATTTAAATTCCTCTTATTCGTTGTAAACATAACTACAATATATCCTTCACGCAGGCAACTTACATTCTCACTTCATCATTTGTGGCTCCCTGTTGAACTTGCAACTTTTGTGGTTGTTGTGATTGCTGTTGCTGCTGCTGTGGTTGTTGCTGGTGTACCTGTGGCTGTTGCTGCAGTTCCCTGCTAAGATCATGAGACCTCCTCTGTCTATACTGAGACAGTGACAACTTCTTCGATGGGGTTGTGCTCTGTAAACAACAAATCAATTGATTTTGAACACACACAATCTTCTACTGGTGGTGACAGGAAAATAAGAAAATATAAAATGGAGTTAACTGCTCCCATAGTCAACCCCATTCTGATATACCTGCATAATTTGCATTGTATTCAAATCATTCTGCATACACAAACATGAAACTGGAAGCAAGAGAATACCTCTCCTGGCAGATCTAAAAAACAAAGTATACCCATCCAATTGTAATCCAATTGACTCCCACCTGGACCAAAATCTGCTGTGATTGTTGTGGTTGTTGCTGCTGCGGTTGTTGTTGCACCTGCTGCTGTTGTGGTTGTTGCTGCTGTTGCTGTTGCTGTTGCTGTTGTGGTTGTTGTTGCTGTTGTTGTTGCTGTTGTTGTTGTTGGACTTGAGGAGACTGAGTCACTGGGCCTATCACACCTGGTCCTCGCTGTACTATGGCCTGACCTGGCCGGCTAACCAGGCCCTGAAATAATCAAAGACAGAAAGAAAAAAAAAATCTATGTAAATGTAAACCTCAAGGGAATACCATATGCAAATTAACCCTATGACGACGGTGCGTCACACCCGTGTGACACAGCCAAACTCCCGATGCCGGGGCGTCGTGCGAGTGTGACGATTTCAATGCAATATTGCAATCGCCCGGCATAGGGGTCTTCACGTAGCGAGTGCCCCGTCGGGAAAGGGTTAACATTAGGGTGCAGAAGAGGGGGAAAATAGATAATGGGAGGGAGGAAGGAAAAGATGGAGAGAGGAAATTAAGGGAGAAGATGAGAATAAACAGAGAGAGACAAGGTAATAATACATTAACTAAGAGAGTTCCAATGTGCATACAATAAACCTAAGTGACCCACTGCCATTCCGAAGTAGCCCACTTACCCAATCAGAAAACCATGGATGCAATAAGCGAGATGTTGAAGTGTCCCAGTGGAAAAATTGAGGTCATTTTAAGGTGTAAATTGGCAGCCCTTACTTCCCAGTCCAAAAGGTGTCAGTTTACCAGTGCTTAATATGTTGGGTCAGTGCGAGGAAGATCCGGCTGTCTGTTTATTGACTCCAGTAATTTTGTAGCTACAGAGTACAGAATGGAACTGTAGATTGATGGGTCCCATCATATGAAAATAACTAAAGCTAACTCCCAGTATAATGTGACTCATTGTGGGATTGCATTCCTCCTGCCCTCCCTCCCTCACTAACTCTTTCCCTCCCTCCCTCACTAACTCTTTCCCTCCCTCACTCACTCCTTCCCTCCCTCCCTCACTAACTCTTTCCCTCCCTCCCTCACTAACTCTTTCCCTCCCTCCCTCACTAACTCTTTCCCTCCCTCACTCACTCCTTCCCTCCCTCCCTCACTAACTCTTTCCCTCCCTCCCTCACTAACTCTTTCCCTCCCTCCCTCACTAACTCTTTCCCTCCCTCCCTCACTAACTCTTTCCCTCCCTCACTCACTCCTTCCCTCCCTCCCTCACTAACTCTTTCCCTCCCTCCCTCACTAACTCTTTCCCTCCCTTGGCTCCAACCAAGAGGAGTAACCCTATTCCTAAAGACTGCATATTTGAAGTGTGCAAATGTGAGTCATGTCTGTCACAACTTTGAAATGCACTGGTATATGCTTTGCACTTCTTAGAATTACCTCTAAGACGATTGTATATATGGAGGATGTTGTGGGTCCATTATGTGACCTTTTACCTATAGTGAGCTGAACATCAAGGCAGCCTGACTATTATATCATTTTGAAGGGCATTTCATGACCAATATTATGATGGGATTATCACTGATAACTGATGTGCAGTACAAAAACAATCTCACACAAACACTGAAATGTGTACTATAATGAATGACAATTGACATCTAAGATTCAATGTGTTCAATGTTTAAAATACAGACCTAAAGCGTGTTGGAGGTCATTTCATAGAGATGAGTCAATTTCTCATATGACCCCGATTATATATACTTTCTGACCCGAAAATTCCATTTTACATTCTGTGGCTACATCATTATTAAAGCTTGGTCTAACAATTATCCAACATTAACCTAAGGTAGACTAACAATTTCAGGATGGGAAAGAGGAGTTGTGGGAAGACAAACCAAGCCATGATATGAATGATATGTCATCAGGCAATTAATGCATATTTTATGTCATGTATCACAAGAAAGATTGTCTCAAGAACAATCTTTTGATGGGCAGTTTGTCTCTATTGGATGACATGTGAATATTTTGGCCATTTTTGTTACCTTTAAACTAGAAAACAATATCTCAGTTATTACAGATAGGTTTTCTGGTGAAGTAAATGGTCCACTTTAAACCTGCAAAAAAGTGTATAAGGCTATAAGGAATGGAGCGAGTGTGCATATGCACTTATGCATTAATTAAAGAAGAGAAATATAGCAGAATAGCAGAGACAAAGGTATAAAAACCTAACAGGAAGAAATACACAAAATCACTGATAACTGGTATTCTGTATAAAAAGATTCACACAGAAATAAAGATGCATAAACCCAATGAGAATCAAAATGAGTCATCTTAGATTCTGCAAAAGAATAATAGCACAGAATACAAATATCAATAGCAGTAGTGATGAACTAAGCACTTACCAACATTCCCTCTGATATCTAATCAGATGTCAGTAAAGAATTCTACTTGTAGCAAATGTTGAAATAATGAAAAAGTTCACAGAATATTCCTCCTCACAAGCACATCTGCCCAACAACTACTTTTCATTTTATTTTAATTATATTTTCAAAACAGAAACAAAAACAACAGAAACAAACAATATATACCTCATCCATGAACTAACCACAATTATGCTTTTCCCCTTGACACCCAAAAACAGTGTGTAAGTAAGCAAAAGCCTATAAGCCAAAAAAAAAGAACAAAAAAATCCTTCTCTCTTATTTTGCAACTTATGACTTGCCCTCATTTTCCCCCTTCCTCTACAGAATTTACATCTAGTCCCCACCACCAATAAAAAGGGGAAAATGCAAAGGATCTCAACACTAAAGATGTGCACTTTGGCAAGCATCTAAAGCACACCATGCTATAATCACTGCTCCAAGATTTTTTTTTTTTTTTTTTTTTTTTTTTTTTTTTGGGGGGGTTACACTATCTAGTCATTTATTATCTACAATATTCCATGACTTAGATATAACTGGATTTGTCAATTGCAGACACTAGATATTGTACTGCTTTAGAATAGGCATCCTTTTGATTTCTTCATTGAATTTTTAAACAGTCTTACAATCTTTGTAATCTTTCTACCATTAAAATTTTCTCTTAATTATTGGATAAACAGTCTACACAACAATGTTCTCTCTCTTCGATGCAAAAGTTAAACAGCATCCATAATCAAACTTGATCCAAAGAATCATAGAATCAATGCAATCCATCCAATACTACATATGTTTGAAGCAACCATGGTAAGCCGCAGGAGCAGTTTTTTTGCTGGGCCGTGATCAATAAACACACAAATGTTAAAATCATCGGAGGTAACACCCTATGCCAGAGCCTTCTCACACTGAATTATTCTAAGCTAGGCATGTCACCTGCTGTTTCTGTTGCTGTTGTTGTTGTTGTGGGCTCCCAAGTTGCTGTGAGAGCATCTTGCGCTTTTGTGCAGAGGGCCTGTTTACCTTGCCTCGTCCAACACCCTTCTGCTGAGTGGTAATCTTGTTCTCCAGTTGTTTTAGATAATGCTCCTGGAATGAGGCTTGTTGTTCATCTTGTTGCTGGGGCTGTTGGTGAAGGGTGGGGGTAGCAGGGCGCAAGTTATTACGCTGAAGTCTTGGGCCTTGACCTCGGGGTAATGCTAGTGAAGTCTGGGGTGTGCCAGCACGGATCCCCAGCCCTGGCAACATGGGGGCTGCATGCTGAGGTGTGGGGGGGGAAAGCAATGGTGTGGACTGGGTCAGAGCAGGCTGTCCACCCACCTGAGCTGGGGACTGGGGATGCATGTTGCTCATGTTTATTGGGGTACGCACTATGTGCATCAACCCTTTGTCATCTTTGATTGTCTGCAAGGAAACAATTTCCTATTGTGGAATATACTACTTTTAACCTTAAAGGTAAGCATGCAGTTCTAAGATTATAATGCAGCTTTCTTATTCCCCACAGGCTACGTTAATGTTTGTTATTACTATCATTTCTTTGAAGTATAGCCCTTCTTAAATATGAATCTGAGAATCTAGAACTTATGCTAGAGTATACAGTTAGTCTAAGTTTATCTTCATTTTTGAAATTTGGTTGGGAAAATGCAGTCTTCATGAATCTGATGAGTGCATGTAATAGAAAATAATATCAACCACTAAAAACTGCTACATAATGTAGCAAAATACCATACTTCTCAATAATGCAAATAAAAGCAATGAAAACATTAACTGAACTACAATTTTCTTTAAATGTAAAAAGAGAGAGAGGGATAGGGATAGGGATAGGGATAGGGATAGGGATAGGGAGAGGGAGAGGGAGAGGGAGAGGGAGAGGGAGAGGGAGAGGGAGAGGGAGAGGGAGAGGGAGAGGGAGAGGGAGAGGGAGAGGGAGAGGGAGAGGGAGAGGGAGAGGAGAGGGAGAGGGAGAGGGAGAGGGAGAGGGAGGGGAGAGGGAGAGGAGAGGGAGAGGATAGAGAGAAGGGGGAGAGGGAGAGGAGAGAGAGAGGAGGGGGAGAGAAAGAGGAGAGAGAGAGAAGGGGGAGAGAGAAAGAGGAGAGAGAGAGAAGGGGGAGAGAGAAAGAGGAGAGAGAGAGAAGAGGAGAGAGGGAGAGAGGGGAGAGAGAAGAGGAGAGAGAGAGAGAGAGGAGAAGAGAAGAGAGAGGAAGAGAAAGGAGAGAAGAGAAAGAAGAAGAGGGAAGAGAGGGAGAGAGAGAGAGAGAAGGGAGAGAGAGAGAGAGAGAGAGAGAGAGAGAGAAGGAGGAGAGAAAGAGAGAAGAGAGAGAGAGGAGAGAAGAGGAAGAGAGAGAGAGAGAGAGAGAGAGAGAGAGAGAGAGAGAGAGAGAGAAGAGGAGAGAAGAGGAGAGAGCAGAGAGAAGAGAGAGAGAGAGAGAGAGAGAGAGAGAGAGAGAGAGAGAGAGAGAGTGGAGAGAAGAGAGAAAAGAGAAGAGAGAAGAGAGAGAGAGTGGAGAGAGAAGAGAGAGAGAGTGAAGAGAGAAGAGAGAAGAGAGAAAGAGTGGAGAGAGAAGAGAGAAAAGTGGAGAGAGAAGAGAGTGGAGAGAGAAGAGAGAAGAGAGAGAGAGTGAAGAGAGAGAGAGAGAAAGAGAGAGAGAAGAGAAGAGGGAGAGAAGGGAGAGGAAGAGAGAGAGAGAAAGAGAGAGAGAGAGAGAGAGAGAGAGAGAGAGAGAGAGAGAGAGAGAGAGAGAGAGAGAGAGAGAGAGAGAGAGAGAGAGAGAGAGAGGGAGGGAGTTAAATACAAATAAACAAAAAAGCAATAAATTCCCCCATATGCCCCCCCCCACACACACACAAAAAGCCTGGCGACCCACAAAACAAGACAAGACACAAAACAAAGTTACCTGCTCAAGGTAGGTGACCTGGGAGGGTTGTTGAGCTGACTGAAGAATTTGCTGTGGTTGCACGAGTTGGTGCTGCAGCTGGCCTGTCCCAACTGTCCCAGTCTGAACTATTTGTGGTTGAGTCTGCAGAGCCATCTGTTGAATCTGCTGCTGTTGCACCTGCACCTGTTGTTGTTGCTGTTGCTGCTGCACCTGCAACTGCTGTTGCACTTGTACTTGCTGTTGTTGCTGCACTTGTACTTGCTGCTGTTGTTGCTGCACTGGCACTTGTTGCTGCTGTTGCTGCACTTGTACTTGCTGCTGTTGCTGTACCTGTACTTGCTGCTGTTGCTGTACTTGTACTTGCTGCTGCTGCTGTACCTGTACTTGCTGCTGTTGCTGTACCTGTACTTGCTGCTGTTGCTGTACCTGTACTTGCTGCTGCTGAACTTGTACCTGCTGCTGTTGGAGTCTCAACTGCTCAGGAGCAACATACTGTGTTCTGGAAAAATACAGGGAAAATAATGTGAGCTCACTCTTCATGCCTACATGGTATTCCTACATATCAGAAAATATCCATCTTACTGAATAGTCAGTCATTTATTTTCATCACAAATAATACAGACAGACATCAATAATTCAGAAAGTGCCATATATAGATGGTGTAAGCTTACTGCAACAAACAACTAAACCCAAGTGTCATTAACCCAATCCCAACGGGCCCGACCAGAAATGAAAACCCCCTACATCGTGTCGCCCCGTCATCAGGCACTTTGCCGTGTCACACTGGTGTGTCGCCTCGTCATCAGGCACTTTGCCGTGTCACACAGGTGTGACACACCGTCATCATTGGGTTAATGCATAAAATTTAACCACTCAACCACATAATTAACCTACATGCAGTATGGTACAATAGCACTGGCACGACACCTTTTTTGCGACAGGTATCGTGGGATAGGTGCTTTCATATGCAGGTGAGGTTATATTTAGACCTCTACATAGGAAAATGAAATGTGATGACAGGCATAAGTAATAATTTGGTGGTATAAGCTTTGATATTTGACTACTTACACTTTTGTCTTTGGCATACTAAAGCTTTTAAGTCTGTTAGAAGGATGCATTCTGAGCAAGTAGTCTTTAATGAGAAGCAGAGTTTTACTTAATTTTGAAGTGTTACTGTTAATTATTGGATCCAGATCTGCACAAAAAAATTAGCCAATTTATTTGAAATATTATACAATATTTATCTTCAGAACACATAAAAAAAGGAAATATAAAGAACTGAATTCATGTTAGAATTTATACATAATCAGTACAGATTCGATTAACCCATTCACAACGGGGCTGTTCCGACTTTGCGCGGTCGCAATACCGGGGTTCTCAAACGCATAAGCCTAACGCCTCGAGATTCTCGGCCGCACAAGCCACAAGCCTGGGTTGCCCGCTCGCTCTACCCGAGCACGCAGCTTCCCCTCATAGCTCATCCAGGGCGTCTGACGCGAAAACCACAATACGTGCTATCACGTCAACCGGCGTGAATGGGTTAAAGTATGATTTCTTGAGACAAAACCTATCACATGTTGCCACCTTTCAAATGAGTGAAATTTCATGAGTAACTTGGTGGTTGAACCTGTTTTGCTTATTTTCATATCCCTATTCCATGAGTATTTGACATAAGAGAAAACATTTATATTCAATCTATTTTGTTTGATTGCTAAAATAATGCTTCACGGTGTAGAAAAAATGAAAACATAAAATGCTAGCTATGATCATACACTGATTTCCAAGAATGAGTCAGAGCTATGCATTTGGCATCACTGCCCAGGGTAGTGTGGCAACAGAAAACCAACAACACATTTTCCTGTCCACTGACTCCTTTGAGCCAGTGGATATGACGGCTATTGTAAAAAAATAAAATAAAACGATGGACTTACTTGACCCATTGACACCGGGGCTTATATTTATACATTTGTGTAATGCTGCTCCCACCGCCTAGATAACAAGTGTGAACAGTGACTAAGCATGAGATCTCTCCCGGGGCTATACTGCACCAAGCATATATGAGAGCTTTTCACCCGCCTGCTTCAACAGGGTGATAATCAGACGTTTTTGTATTTGTTTACATTATTTTCAAAAGTGAATAAAGATGTGTCTATACAAATGGAACTCCTATGAGTATATACATACATAACAATGTAAAACGTATGTTTTGAGGGAGAGATCCTGATGTGTTAGGACTTCATCTGGTAGGAGCAAAATATTTGCATGACATGATATTATGTCATGGGTTACAAAGCTATTTCTAAGTATAAAAGCAAACAAATAAATCATAAACACTTACCTACTAATAATCCTTTGGCCCTGCTGTGTAATGTAATGGTGCTGAACCTGTTGTTGCTGCTGCTGTTGCTGCTGTTGCTGTTGTTGCTGTTGTTGCTGCTGCTGTAGTAACTGTTGTTGTTGCTGTTGTTGTGCTAGCTGTTGCTGTTGTATGAGAACCTGTTAACACAAAACATGATGTACTAGTTATTTTATTATGATTTTATTGTAGTTTGACTTGCCACTCTTTGGAACACTAGTGTTTATATATCTAAACTTTTTTAAATTATGTAATTGGAAGATGTTGGATCAGATACCCTATGGTTGATTCCATGCTTCCAATAATAGTCTATCTTTTCCTATATCAGGATCAAAAAGGAAAGAAAAAAAAACATACAGGGTGATGCCAAAAATATAACCATTTACATCTCTGTTCAGAGCAAAGCAAAGTTGGTCTCATGAATCTAAAAACCCCAATGGGGACCTACAACTTCAAATTTTATTAGAGAAAAAATATAATAATTATGAATTTTACAAGGCTGTCCAATAGATAATAGAGTTTTTTTTTTCCACAAGTCTCCATTAACCCCATTAGCAAACCGTTGACACCTATCATGTTGTGATCAAAAAAAAAAATAATTTAATTCCAGGTCACACCCTGAAACGTCAAAAATTTTCCCTCCAAGTTCCAGGTGGGGCAGTTGTGACCTGCTGGAACGTCAGCAATAGAACACAAGATTGTTCTTAAATATAATTATTTTTCATAATTTCTTCATCTCTGTAACTTTAGTTTAGGCATTTATAAAATGTAAATAAATAGATAGAAAAAGAAAAAAGGACATCACAGACAAATACATACACGCTGAAATGTAGAATCTGCTTCTGATCAGATGAATCCCTGGATCCCATTGAAAAATAAAAGTAAGATAAAAGTGATATGAGCCGCTCAAGAAAACACCTCAGAATGAAAATCACGGCTGCTTACCTCCCAGTGGAAGTCAAGTAGGCAAAATATGCCATGAGCCCCGTGGTTAAGGGTTAGGTTTACAGCCAGTTTGTTAAGAAATCTGCAACTCATGGGATTATGTCAAATCTAAATAAGCAAACTGGAGAGCCATTCTGGATGACTCGAGAAGCATACTTACAGCCGTATTCTATGACGTTTTCTGCGTGTCGTGGCCATGTCATGTTCATGTTATGTCCATGTCGTGTTCATGTAACGAATGCGGTATTCTAGGACGCAAAAGCGTGGCAAGTTTGCGGCAGTTGCTTCAGGTTTACCAACCATTCCAAGTTTTAACTGTTCCGGATGAATGAAAATGTTTTCAACGACAAATTCAAGATAAACAACATCATAGTAGCACTAAAACAAGATACTCAATTTGGTATGAATCAGTCGTTGTACCTGTTCCTAGTTAGTTAAATTGACACCATTTTTTTAACGCGCGCGCTGTAAATTCACTCTGTAAAACGCTCGATTCAAAACAAACAAATGGAGAGGATCGTTGTTTATGAACAGATTTCCTTTTTTTATCTTTGTATAAACTGGTATATATGCCATTTTTTTTATATCATCATGCATAGATTTAATGTATTGTGTTGTATGCGAACCTGATCCACACAAAACATATTTCATATAATTATATGCTTTAATTTTACGTCCCTGACTACTTTTACCATTCATTTAACTTCACTCTCCTTCGAAAAGTCCGCCAAAAGGTAAACAAACTCAAAATCAGCAGAGAATCCATGTTTTCCTAAAAGAGTTTGTAATCCGTGTCTAGGACAATGATGCCTAATATAACCAATATAGGTATTACTTTTCAAACGTAGTATGCTCATATGAAGTATTGGTAAGAAAAAGTACAGTAAAAATATGATTTTTTTCACTCGTGTAACTATCGTGACAAGCCTACCCCCTTGCCACGGAGTTTCCACGATTGTTCCAATACTTTCCACGCAGTTGCCACGAATTTGCCACGCTTTTGCCGCGAACCCGCGCTTCTAGAATAAGAATCGCGGCATGTTCATGTCATGTACACGGCGCGCTTTGGGACTTAGAATATGGCTGTTAAAGTCAGTGAAGCTGTCCAAGACTGTGCACCTTAGCCTAAAACAATCCCAGAGGAATTGCTGCCACATTCTATGATTCAAAAGGTATGACAGATAACTTCTGAAAGTTTCCATACAAAATGTACACTGCTCAGAAGCTGAAGACTACTGACTGAGTCAAGAGGGAAAGACCTAAGAACCTTTTGCAAAAGATGGAGAGGACAAAACCATTTTTGGATTAACTTTAGTTTTCAGATGATGCACATTCTGATTTCTTTGGAAAAGTCGATTCCAAAAGCAAGGTGTTGTGGGGAAAAGATAAATCTTTCAAAGTTCTAGAAACCTTTCTTCATAAAAAAAAAATATATTTGAACTACCACTGCAGTGCATGGAATCACTGGTCCATTTTTCTTTGAAGAGCAAAACAAGTTGATGTGAGTCACAAAATAGGAGTATGTTGAATGAAGTCTTCAAATTATTCTGAGAGGAACTGACATCACTATCCATCACTCAAGGGGAGATTCTGGTTCTTACAAGATGGGAGAATGTGAAAACCTCACAACTGTCTCATGTTTGGCTCATAAGAGCACTCAGAGAAACTGTAATCAGTCTGAAGGTCAACTATGGGTAGGCTCCCCGGTGGCACGACCTCTCATCCCCAGACTTCAATCTAAGGGATATCTGGATAAGGTGTATTACCAGCAGACTAAGGAGATAAAAGCAAATAAGAGAAGGGATACAAGCCATACCATATGTAAGGATGTGATGACAAACTTTATGCTGAGGATGAAGAAATGCATGACGGCAAAAAAATGGAACATGTAATGTAACTCTGGATAGAATCAGAGCTTGGTCTAGGTGATCTGCTTGTTTAGTGTTAACATGTAGATTTATCTTCCTCCTAAGTTTGCATAATGTGAACAAAATACGGTTTATATGTGACAATAAAGACTTTGGTAATTTTAGAATATTTACAATCTTTTTTTTTGTTGTTGCACTTATTACCATTAGATTTCCCATATTGTCTATAATGCTACATATTAATTATTTTATATAAAAGCACCGCTTTAAGGGATCGGCTTACTTTCGTACTGCATTTTTTCTTTTGTTATAATTACAGGCTATTTATTCCTTCAGTTATGATGCTCAATCATACCAAATGCTACTGTGTATCATTTTGCTAATACAACATATATAGACATATCTCATACCATAAGTCTAGAAAATAATAGAAAAGACATCTTGAGATGCCCAGCCCAGGCTGCAAATCTACCTGCTGAGAATGCGTTGGAGTAACTTGGTACACCTGCTGCTGTTGCGTCTGTGAGTACACCACTCGCTGCTGTGGTGCGGCGTAAACAACCTGGTAAGATTAAAGATATTTCTCTATAAAATGTCCAACATTTAAACTTCAGATGACTATAGATAGTGACACAAGAAAATTGAAAATATTTAGTCAACAATCAAAACCTTCCACCTTTCTTGGCTGATTATCAAAATAAACATTAAAGCAGCATTGCCTGCATCTCCTTTTCTCTGGCTGGACTAACCTGCTGTGGCTGGGCATAGACTACTTGTTGCTGTTGCTGTTGCTGTTGTGGCTGTTGCTGCTGTTGCTGCTGTTGCTGACCACCTGAAGGTATGGTGAAGGAATAGGTACCTTGCTCCACCAGAATGCCACCTCTGAAATACAAAAGGAGGATTCAAGAATGGATAATGGTTAACCGCATCACAAAGAAATGTTAATGGTAGTCCTAAGAAACAAGAGGTAACCTCTTTGTTTTATTAAGATCCCAAGATAGGTCACATTCAGTCAAATGACATCTGGCTAGTACAGTGGTAGCGTGTCAGCCTCACATCCCCATAGTCAGCAGATTGAGCCTCATCCAAGCTCATGAGTTTCTAATGTTGCCTAGCAGTTACAGCTGAGGCTGGGTAAGGACCAAGCACAGATCGAGTCGTTGGCACACACTCACGAGTCAGCACTCACGGACACAGGCCGAGCTCGCCATAGTGTACATAAGCCTAGGGGAAGCATCTACTCCACATATCTGGTTTATCCTTTATCCTTCAGTCAAATTTACACTTCTATTTCTAGTGGAAGTCATCTCCTTGATGTATCTCCATATTTGTACAACTACTAATGATTCAAATGAGTAATTCAGCCAGTTCATATATTGCATTCAGATAAGTATATAAATCATTTTCAGAAAAAAAAAAAACATTTAAT
>NW_028234415.1:10353696-10358696 GCF_977035675.1 Penaeus japonicus | reverse complement strand
CTTACCTTTGCAACCGGACGACTTACCTTTGCAACCGGACGACTTACCTTTGCAACCGGACGACCTACCTTTGCAACCGGACGACTTACCTTTGCAACCGGACGACTTACCTTTACAATCGGACGACCTGCCTTTGCAACCGGACGACCTCCTCATCCGAGACACGCAACCAACTCAGGAAGTTCGCATCACAGAGGCCAAAATTCCCGTTTTTTAATGACATCTCAAAATATCAATTAGATGAAGAGTAGGACCGGTGAGATGAGGCCAACCTTCGGGAAATGTTCATGACCAAAGTGCCGCCCGAATCGCCAGGCCGCCCGCCATAGGAACATTCCAGGTAGGTCTAAAGGGCGCCTTAATCGTGAACAATAAAACGTATATTTGTCTTCTGGATGATTCTCTTAGAAAAAAAAAACTTTTTACATTCACTCGCGGTTTATCAAAGTAGAGCAGGACAAAATTTAATTCGGTACGTAAAATTTAACCCAATGGCGTCGGATGACTCCTATGGCTGCCAGCACGTAATGAGTCCGCCTTATTATGTCATGTATACAGTCCATGGTGACATTCGAACACCATTTTGTTAACTAGTGTCACGGTCAGCGCTGTCACTCTTATGATGAAGAACTTATCTTGCTGGTCAGAGAGGTGTTCCCAGTTGTCACGACACAAAATCACCCTCGTCACTGCTCTTGCCAGAGGAAAGATTGAGAAAGTGACTTGCTGAAGGGCGGGAAGGGAAGAGGTGCGATCTTGGCAACCATTTCGCTGCAGAGAAATATAATATTCTTTTCTCTTATTTTACTGTTCAGGGTACTTACAAGAATCACTGTCAACATCACTAAAACCGAAAGTCCACCTCGCTAATGATATGAAGTAATTGCCGAAGGCGAGAGGAATTCACTTGCGACCCACACTAGTAAGTCCACTGACGTCAGTGGGTTAATGAAGAAACACATTCTGAGATAGGCAATGTACGATTCCGTTCATCTATGGCTTCGTATTGTCCAGCAACCTAAACAAATCTAGCCGAACCAAATATCAAAACTAATCTATGTAGATTTTCTCCAAACCAAGGGGAGCCTTCCTCATTCATCTGCAACAGGGGGGGGGGGTGGAGGGGAGGTAACCTCCGACCCACGAAGGCCTATCGTGCTTACTAACGTTATATAACGAGAGTCCGACCCGCGAAGCCTTTTGGGGCAGATTTTGTTTTTAATAGGGGGGGGGTCGGTTATCTTTAACACGTGGCATCATTGCAAAGAAAGCTTAATTTTTGTCTTTGCTTTTTGCCAAACACTTTCATGCAAATGAAGACAAACTGCAACAAATATAGATATCTATTTTCTATTTTACAACTATATATATACACCTTTGTATTCTCATTTTTTACTCTGACCCGTGGGGTACTCATCATATTCTTACCCGGCCCTCATTCTAGAAAAGGGTGCCCGCCCCTGATCTAAAGCCACTTCAGGGTACGAAAATCCATTTTAAAAAATCACTTGTAGCATTTGGCAGCTTCGGTGGTTCGAAGCAAGATTCACAGATTCACTCTCTCGCTGAATTTTGGTTCGAAAACATCTGGCCACGCACACCGAGCGATATTGAAACGATTGTATTGGCTTTTTAAAATGTAACATGGCATATGATAGGTTACATATGTATTGAACCTCCTTAAATTTTGTTTGTAACGGAAAGGATATTGAAGAAGAGCTTTTAAAATCGCCTCATCTGCTGAGCAGTGTAATTTTCTCTTTGGAATTTAATGTAAGTCATATACATGATTTTTTTAAAACCTAACTCTCTTTATTCTTTCCCATCCATAAATCCCCACTGAGAGAAACACTTCTCAGGGCTTGAGACCGCACCTAGTACGCTGGCTCAGGAACTGAGGCGGGAATACGAATACAAACAGAAAGAGTAGGAAAAAAAAGTATATAAAAAGCTCTCTTGTAAGCACTAAAACTAAAATACTATAAACATAGATCGCGGAAACTGACATGAATCCCAGCCAATGTAAGAAAAAAAAATCATGTAATTGACAAGAGTCACAATGAGAAAAGAAGCAGAATTCGCCAAATGTTATGAAACGCCTTCGGAAAAGAAATAGAACAAAATATACTGCATGCGGAAGCACCAAAAAAAAAAAAAAAAAAAAAAAAAAAAAAAAAAAAAAAAAAAAAAAAAAAAGGTAAATAGATAAATGATGATATGATAATAACCATTAGACAAAAGAATGAGCGAACGCAGAGGCGAAACAATTTTTGTTTTCTTATTTCTGGAAGGTCGTGATTTGAGTGTGGTATAACTAGAATTTCTTTTCTGGTAACAACAATTGAAAAAAAAAAACAATCGTGAAAGCAAGAAACTCAATGATAAACAAGAGAAAAACGTTTTGTCATTACGGGGACAAAAGTTTAGGCCCTGGGGAAGCTGTCCCGCCCACCCGTTCCTCACGGTGGCCTAGGTAGTGATATTCGAGGTTTTTTTTCTAACACATGTAAACGTTTTAAAGATAATTATATATATACGGCGTTCACGAGTTGTCAGCCATCCGATAAGCTGTCATCTTGAAGGGATTTTTGTCTTCTCATCGCAAGTCAGTAATATTTTTTTTCCATTTGCCTTGTTCCCAACTTCTTTCCTTTGACATAGGGTTCGCACGCTAACTTGCTGTGATATTTTTGCCGTTTGTTAAAAATGGTTTGGATAAAACTGCTTATAATAATAATTTGCACGTCTAGAGTAGAAAAAAATGATCCACGGAAAAATAATCATAAGCTGATAATTGATGCCATCATCAGTATTATCATGATAATGATAATAAAACGGCTAATGATAATATCAATAATGATATCAATGCTAGAAATAGAAGCAGTTACTATTGGTAAAACTCGTAAATGATGAAAATTATTATAATATGATAACCAGTTGGATACGGGAAGAGGAACACCAGTGCTACCTACTCGGCACAGAATACGTCTCGCTATTGGGCTATTTAATCCTCTCACTCATTATGATATTAGTCCTTTTTGTGTTTGTCAGTTTTATGTTTTAGTATACAGTTCCCATCAGCTCATTATTTATTCTTTTTTTTACACTCGGTCAACAGTTGTATGGATGGACAAAAAACAACTTTATTTTTCGTATATATACTGTCGTACATAAATGCGAAAGAAATAAGCATCCACAAGACAATACCAGATAGGGATAGGAAAAAGGGGCGTAGTCATTTCTCCTACAAACCTACCATAATTGGAGTACTGTCATATATCCTATTTATGAATAGTCATATTCCCTACACAAAGATAAGTATCCAGCACATTTCTTATACAAAAACTCAGTACCCCACATCTGCTACGGATTTAGCATTTTTAGAGCAGCGACATATTTTCTACAGAGATACGGCATATCTCCTGCACTCAATAATCTGTTCTGTTACATTTCCTACACTGTCATCATCATTATCATTATCACTATCCCTATCATCATCATTATCATTATCACTATCATCATTGTCATAATTATTATCATCATCATCGTCATAATTATCAGCATCATCATCATTGTCAATCATCATCATTATCATTGTCATAATCATCATCATTATCATTGTCATAATTATCAGCATCATCATCATTGTCATAATTATCAGCATCATCATTGTCATAATTATCAACATGATCATCATTATCATCGGTGGTTGATTTTATTCAGCAGGTATTTCGCTAATACAATTCAATCGCCAATACTTCCTGGACAAAACTAGGAGACTTGACCCGAGACAAGGAGCCGCACGCAACCAACCCGGCAGCGCCACTTGCTGCTCGCCGTGTCAAAGGGGCGACAGCAGGACGAGGCTTCGGTACCGGAATCAGCGCACACCAGCCTGTTGTTCATCACCACAGAGCTTCCAGTGCCATGGCGGCGCACGCGAATGAAGCTTGATATCTACCGGACAAGAGCCAAAGCGATCCACGAGGGTTTCGATTTACAGAAATGGAAAATGGTGGAAGCTGCATATACCCCGACGAAGGACATGGGCATCGCGGCGAGCAGTTTCGAATTAGGCAAGGGCTCGGCAAGGTCTGCTCCGTGGGTAGCTGGCGATAGGTTACGGTGAATTATCAGCTCTCGACGAACAGGATGTAGTTGTCTTCTTGTATTCTGAGGAAGATTTCGTTATTACTCCCATTTATGCCTTCATCACTACAGTGATACTATTAGTATTCATGTAACTGTTACTACTAGTGTTCATAATTATAATGATGATGTTGATAATGATAATAACAATAATGGTAAGGATGGTAATAATGATGATACTTCTGTTATTGATAATGATGATAACTGATAATAATCATGGTAATGATAATTAGAACAATATAACGACCATTAGTGTTCATCTAATGATGGTAGTGATAACGATAGTAATAATAATGATAAGGATAATAATAATATCAATAATGATAATGATGATACTACTATTGACGATAATGATGACAATAAAGATTGCAATAATAATGACCATAATAATAATCATGGAAATGATAATGATAACGACAAAAACAATAATGATATACAGATAATGATAATGATATTAGCAATGATGGTAATACTAATGATAATGACAATAATAATGATGCCAATAAAAATAATGATGTTATTATTAAAATCTTTATCAGAGTCCTGATCATAATTTCATTTTCATTATTGTGAGTGGCATTTATAATATAACTATTATCCACAATGTCATCATTGATACTATTGTTATACAAGATTTGTAGTGATCATATCAAAAGGAATGAGACGCTATTGTTGACATTATGTATTATTGTACTATCACTGTTGTTGTTATTATTGTCATTATTGTTATTATCATATTCATTATCATTACCATCATTATTATCATTGCCGTTATTACCATTGTCGACATCCTCCTCCTCATCATCTTAATCATGATCATCATTATCATCATCATTATCATTACCATCATT
>NW_028234415.1:10302823-10310323 GCF_977035675.1 Penaeus japonicus | reverse complement strand
TCTCCTCTCTCTCTTCCCCCTTCTCCTTCTTCACTTTACATACAACTTCACTGAACTTCATTGCAGGTTGCTGCTAGCGGTTTGCGTGTGGCGGAACAGGCCATACTCAGCCGCCCAAAGAGTTTCCGGGAGAGGTTCTTTGCCCACTTCCGGGACAGACCGAGCAGATTCCGGTGCATTTCCAGACGTCATTGAGTACATCGTGAACACGTACGGCTACTTCTTATGTTATTTATTAGCCTTTCTCATATTTGTCGTATTTATTTTCCTTTTTCATAGTCCTCTTTTTTTTCCTTTTTCCTAGTCTTCTTTTTTTTCTTTCTTTTCTTTTCTTTTTTTTTTTTCTTTATGAATACTCTCCTCTCTTTATTTCTTCGTTTTCCCTCTGCATCACATGTGTTTTTCCATACTTCCAATTATTCCCCCTTTCTCTCTTCTGTAAAAATACATATTCATATACATATACTACCTCACACCATTTCCTAATTTGATATCTACACGCAGATCTCTCCCAACACAGATTCCTACAGGACTGTGGACTGCACGTCATGTGGGACCCCCGAGACGGAGCAGCAGACATAGAAGGTATCCTTGGTGTCCTACAACGTCCTCTAAGTCACTTGGCTCTCGAAAAAATCCCCGGTAGAGGACAAGAGGAACTGAGGATGCCTCGGAACACCAGCATCATTCCTTACCGCACGTGCTCGGCTTATCTCATCATGTCTAGAAGCGTGGGTTGCGAACTTGGCCAACAAAGGGCCTTGTTGTTGTTCCTTCGTCGTATTATGATTGTGTGGGTGTGTGTGTGTGGGGGGGGGTGTGGGGGTGCGCGTGTGTGTGTGTGTGTCCGAGTGCGTGTGTGTTTGTGTGTGTGTGTGTGTGTGTGTGTATGTCTGTATGCGTCTGTGTGTGTGTTTTGTGTGTGTGTGTGTATGTGTGTGTTCGCAGACGGACATGTGCTTTTATGATAATTTTGCCATAGAGACATTTTTGGCGGGAAGTGCGTACATGACCGTGTGTGCATCCATTTTCCCACAGGCTTCGGGCCTCCGCTCCCTCATTTCGTCGCCCGACTTCGAGTCCAAGCTGCACTACCTCGGACGCTTCGTCTTCGTGACCGGGGGCGACCTCGATGGCCCAAAGGTCATCCTGGACAACGAGGTTATGGCGTGGCGACCCCATGCCGTCGTGCTCAGGAGGGCCAAAAAGGTACTCTTTCAAACATATTTTAAAAGGGAATGGAGTTAGATTCATACAGTCGTTGTTTTCTAAATCGATCTGAACTCTAAATTGCTGTTTGTCAATCATTTATACATGATTTTATTCTCTTATACTTCTATCATTATTCTTCCAATACTTGTAAGCCTCAAAACCAGACAGACTCCTCCTCTCTCTTTCTCTTTCTCTCTCTCTCTCTCGCCCACACACACGCGCGCGCGCGCCATTATCTCATTGTTACCGTCCCTAAATAACTGGCTAATTAATCACTTCTATTTTTCTTTTGCTCTTTCTTTTCTTCTCTCTCTTTCCCTTCTGCCTTTCGCCCCCAACCCTCTTTTTTCCTCTTCCTCCTCCTCCTCCTCCTCCTCCCACCTCCCCCTCTTCACCCCCCCCCTTTCTCTCTCTCTCTCTCTCTCTATCTATCTATCTATCTATCTATCTATCTATATATATATATATATATATATATATATATATATATATATATATATATATATATATATATATATATATCTCCCTCCCTCCTCCTCCTCCTCCTCCTCCTCCTCGACCCTCCCTCTTCCTCTCTCTCACCTTTCTCCTCTTTCTCCTCTCCCTCATCCTCATCCTCATCCCCTCCTCATTTCCCCCCCTCTCTCTCCTCCTCCTCCTCCTCCTTCTCCTCCTCCTGCCCCTCCTCTCCCCTATCTCTCCCTTCTCTTCCTCCTCCTCCTCCTCCTCCTCCTCCTCTTCCTCCTCCACCTCCTCCTTCTCCCCCTCCTCTCCCTCTCTCTCCTCCTCCAAATCCCCCTCCTCCCCCTACCCCTCCTCCTCCTCCTTCTCCCCCCCTCCTCCTTCTCCCCCCTCCCCCTCCTCCCCCCTCCTCCTCCTCCCCTTCCACCTCCCCTATCAAAACAAAAACCCAGACCAGCGCCGGCGGCAGCGACTTCGAGGTCTGGTCCCACCACGTGTTCCGCGCTGACATCCCGGAACCCGTGTACCTCGCCGAGAGGTTTTCGCGCGGGCGGCCCCAGCGTGGCGTCTCGCTCTTCCCGGAGAAGCTGGACGATTTCCATGGCTTCCAGCTGCGAGCCGTGACCTTCGAGCATGCGCCGTCCATCGTGGAAGTCGAGGGCAAGGAGGAGCAAGAAGGAGGAGGTGGAGGAGGAGGTGGAGGAGGAGGAGCAGGAGGAGGAGGAGGAGGAGGTGGAAAGGGTATAGGTCATCACCTTCATTATGATGGTGAGTGTGTGTGTGATTGTATGAGTATATGATTGGTGAGAGCACTAATAAGGATTGTTTTATCATCGCTCTCCTACATTGTCGAGAATTTTATTTTCGCGTCATATTTGTTTCTTTCTTATTGACGTCGTTTGCATTATTTGTCCCAGTGTTGTTGTTAATCACCATCCTCATAATACTATCAATCATCGCCTCTTCCAGACCATCATCATACCCGCCCTTCACCCCCTTTACCATTCACTCTTTCCTTCACATCCGCCACCCACAGGGATCGACATCCGCCTCCTTCACATCCTGGCCGAGGCGCTCAACTTCGACTTGCAGATCGTGAACCCTTCGGACGGCGACAAGTGGGGGTCGCCGATGGAGAACGGGTCGTGGACGGGGCTTACAGGGGATCTGACCCAGAGGCGCGCGCACATGGGCGTGGCTAATCTCTTCATTCACATACATTATCTGGAGGTTTGGGATTTTCGATTTTCTCTTTGTGTATTTCTTTTCTTTTTGCGGTCTTTGTTTATATTGGTTTTATTCTCACTAGTTGTTGTGTCTTTTCCGTTCACTCGTAATGGCATTCGTATATAATTTGCTCGTTCACTTTCGTCATAAGAACATTTCTGCATTATCTTTTCGTTCACGTTCATCATGATATTCATATCTAATCGTATTATTCACATCATCTGGTTCTGCCGTAAACAAATACCTACACACAATATTATATTATTGATGCATTCGCTCATAAAAAAAAAATAGTGAATAAGATTTACGACCAGCCTCCTCACACAACCCCTCCCCCCTCCTCCCCTTATTCATAATTTCACACGATACTTATTACCATTCATCATTCAAGCGTAGAAATAAGGCATGTATATTTCCGTGTGCTTACAGGTGGTGGACATGACAGTACCTTATGACATGGAGTTTGGTTGTTTTATTACGCCTCTGCCTGAAAAACTGCCTCAGTGGGTTGCACTTGTCTACCCCTTCAGTGTGCAGGTGGGTTTGCTCTTTTGGTGTGTCTGTCTGTACCCTTTTTCTTCTTTCTTTCTTTCTTTCTTTCTTTTTTTCATCTTCTTTTTTTGTATTTATATTTGGCTTATTTTTTTCTCTTTCTCTCTCTTTTTTTCTCTCGTGAATCTATATTTGGAATTTTCTTTGTATCTTCGTTTGCCTTTCGTTTCTCCCCTCCTTTTCCTCTGCCAACTCCTCCTTGTCTTTCTTCTCTTTTTTTATGCTTCCTTCATTCCCGTCTTACGATTGCTCTTCATTCTTTTCCTTCTTCTTTTCTTTCCCTTTTCATCTGGATGCTGTTGGTTCTCCTTTTTGTTATTGTTATCGTTACTCTCATCATCACCATTATCATTATCAATATTATTATGATTATCATTATCCTTATAATATCATTATCATCATCATTATCATCACCATCAACACCCTCACCACTATCATCATCACCACCATCACCATTACCATCAACACCCTCACCATCACCATCAACCTCACCACCACCATCATCACCACCAACGCCCTTACCATCACCATCAACCTCACCACCACCCTCATCACCACCATTACCATCAACACCCTCACCACCACCATCATCACCATCAACACCAACGCCCTCACCACCATCACCACCACCACCATCATCACCATTAGCACCCTCACCACCATTACCATCACCATCTTCACCATCATCATCACCACCCTCACCACCATCACCCTCACCATTAGCACCCTCACCACCATCACCATCACCACCCTCACCATCAACACCCTCACCCTCACCCTCACCATCACCACCCTCACCACCACCACCCTCACCCTACCTACCATCTCAGGTGTGGATCCTGGGCCTGGTGTGCCTCCTGGTGGGGACGCCCTTGCTGTACGCCACGTCCCGGCTGGCCCTCCACCTCCTGCAGGACGAGAGCGTCTGGGCGACCACCTTCAGCCACGTCGTCTTCTACGGCACCGGGATCTTCTTCGGCGTCGGGATGCCGCAGGTCGGGGGGGGGGGGGCCTGGCACGGGTTAGGGCGGAGGGAATGCTTTCATGTGCATTTGTATATATAAATATATATATATACATATATATATATATATATATATATATATATATATATATATATATATATATATGTATATGTATATATATATATATATATACTGTACATATACATACACATACACATATACATATACATATACATATATGTATATATATATATATACATATATATATATATATATATATATATATATATATATATATATATATATACATATACATATACATATACATATACATATACATATACATATACATATACATATATATATACATATACATATACATATACATATACATATACATATACATACACATATACATATACATATACATATACATACATTATATACACATACATATACACATGCATACATATATACATACATACACAGTTGTTAGAGAGGCATGATATACTGTCCCATTATATCTCTCTCATGAACATTCCACTTTCGATTTTTTGAGAAAGCTTGGATGAAAGTTTCCCAAATAGCCTCTTCAGGTGATTGAAACAGCTATGCGAAGGTCCGCCCATGTTTGAGTCTATGCATGAAGGCTGTATAGGCTAAATGGGTGCTCTGTTATTGTTATGCCTAATAGGGATTTTATCTCTTCCATCCAATTATCTATTCTGAGTTTCACATGCCTGATTTTGAGTTCTTGAGAGCCTACAACAATTCCCAGATAGCGCTAACCAATAACTGTTAAATACATGTTCTATTTTTCACTAAGACGGAATTTATTTTGAGTTTGGAAAGTAACCAACCTAAGGACCATATTGTATAACCAGGTCCCACCACGCCATTATCTTTAATATGTTATTTGTTCGACGTTGTTGGTGATATAATCTTTGCTTGGAGATTGATATTCGATCTTGGCCTGTCTTAGCTCATTATCGACATTGCAAATGAAGATATTTATATATGGGGTAAAGGTAGAGTATTTAATTCAGATACTGTCAAGAACTGTTTTTTTTTTTTTTTTCAGTTGATCGTATTAAAGGCATTGGTAGCACCAACCAACAACACCGTTTCTCATTCTTCTTCCTTAAATATTCGTCTCGTGGTAGGGACAGCAGCTTCACCTCCTGCATGGTGGCCAGCGCACTCCTGAAGGTTCCCGGATGTTTCTTAGAGATCGTCTTTTGTTATCTCCAGGATACATTTTCTGATGATCAGCACCTCTCAAATTCCAATCGACTTGCAGCCAGGTTTCTTGACCTGTGTATAATCAGCATACATGCTGGTACTGCATGTAGATTTTCACATGGTTCTGAGGCCATTTCGATAAGCTAGGCAATAGCTTGATCGGTTGCCTGTTCTTCAAATTTATTCTTACCGAGCATTGTTCTTCATGCATTAAGACAGAATCCTACTTTTTCTACTACTACTATATTTACTACTACTACTACTACTACTAAATATTTTTTCCACTACTATTGCCTCCACTTCTACTACTGCTGCATCTGCTACTCCTACTCCTACTCCTACTCTTCCTCCACCCACAGGAACCTCGCAGTGACGTCACACGAATATATATATATATATATATATATATATATATACATAATTATATATACATATCTTTATATATATACAAATGTACACACACACACACACACACACACACACACACACACACACACACACACACACACACACACACACACACACACACACACACGCATACACACACTCCTACTCCTCCTCCTCCACCCACAGGAACCTCGCAGTGACGTCACACGAAGCTACTTCATAATGTGGGTGTGGACGGGCCTCCTCATCACAGTGGTGTACCGTTCGTCGCTCACCGCTTTCCTCACGATTCCTCTGTCACAGCCGCCGATAGACACCCTCGAACAGGTAAGAGAAGTTGATGTGTTTATTCGATTGTTTTGCAATAATGAGGGTGATTCGAATGAGGATGATGTGTTATCATAGTTATTATTATTAGGTTAGTTCATATATTTTGTTGTTGTTTTTTTCCGTTATAGCTTATCCTTTAGATTATGAGTATGATCTGATTTACCTAATCAAGAGACGAGAGGATGAGAAAAATTACATAGGAAAGTAAAGCAAAATCAACTAAATCTTATGTACCAATGAGAGAGATAACGAGACACATGTCAGTCATAATTCAAGTAAAAAACACATTTTTTTTTACTCAAACGAAAACACAAAAGTTCAAATAAAAAACAACAACAAAAATATGAACAAAAATATTAAATAATTCCTCTTCCTTTAAACAAAGAAATCAACTTAAGCTCACCCAACTCAACTTAACCCCCTCAACCCCCCTTCAACCCCTTCAACCTGAGGCCCACCTCAACCAACCAACCCCCCTCAACCCCCTTCAACCCAACGCCCACCTAACCTAACCCCCTCAACCCAACGCCCACCTCAACCAACCCACCTCAACCCAACGCCCTCCTAACCTAACCCCCTCAACCCCTTCAACCCAACGTCCACCTCAACCAACCCACCCCCTTCAACCCACCTCAACCAACCAACTCACCCCCTCAACCCCCTTCTCCCCCAGCTGGTCGGCTCGTCCCTCCCTGGCTGGGGCAACACAGGACTCACCTTCAAGAAAATGCTCGAGGATAACCCCGACCCGATGGTTCAACAGCTGGCACTTCGGTACCGGGCGGTCACCAGTGCCGAGGAAGGGATTCTGCTCACGGCCCAGAGGGAGTGAGGCTTTTGTTATCGTTTATTGTTTTGTTTTGTTTTTCTCTCTCTATTCTTCTGGTTATTTGTTTGGTTTGTGTTGGCTGTTTGGTTATGAATTTAGTGGGTTCTTATTTCTAAATGGGTAGAAGGGATCTCAAGTGATGTTTTTGCTTAGAGTTAGCTTTTTTATGATGAGTAGTTATTCAAATGTTTTTTTTTTTAAATATTATTATTATTATTTGTTTTCTCTGGGTATATAGGTACTTATAAAGCGTATATATGTGTTAATCTATCAGACAGGATTCTGTTCATGTAC
>NW_028234415.1:10265323-10285323 GCF_977035675.1 Penaeus japonicus | reverse complement strand
TGATATTGATAACACTAAAAAGAAGAAAATAACAGTAAAGATAACGATATTAGTAATGATGATAATAATAGTAGTACTAATGATAATGATTATGATAGTAATACTGATAACAATGAAAATGATTAAAATGACAAATTACAGTAATGATAATAATAACAATATTGATAATGATAGTAGTAGTAAAAATAAGGATAATGATAGCAATACTGATAATGAGAATGGTGATATGAATAAAGATGCTTATTACTTCTTGCAACAGGAGTATTAAATATTACTACATCTACTACTGTAAATAAAGATCGTATAAATAATACTAATGATAATGGAAATAATAAAAAAAATATAATAACTATGAAGATAACGATCAATGATAAGCAAAAGATTATATTAATCAGACTAATTATTATACTAATTATGCTAATGATAGATTATACTAATGATAAATTATACTAATGATAAATTATACTAATGATAAATTATACTAATGATAAATTATACTAATGACAATGGAAATAATAACAAAAATATAATAACTATGAAGATAACGATCAATGATAAGCAAAAGACAAAGATAAAAATAATGATGATTATGATATCATAATGATTATGATTACGTATATATGATGCATGATTCGACTTTTGTATATAAGGATAATAGTTATAGTAGTGATGAGTGTTTGATGGTGATGATAATGACAGTGGTAATAGGAATGACGATGGTAATTATTATCATTATCACTATTATTAGAATGATGGTGATGATTATTATTTTCGCTATTATCACTATGATCATTATCATAATTATTATTATCATTACTATCATTATCAATATAATTATCATTATCATCATTATCACCATCATCATCACCATCATCATAATCATCACCATCATCATCATCATCATCACCATCATCATTATTATTTCAGCGATGATAATAACGACACAAAAAAATTATTATCATACTCATTATCATCGTTATCACCATCACCATCATCATAATCATCATCATCACCATTATCATCATCATCACTATCACCACCATCATCACCACCATCACCACCACAATCACCATCACCATTATCATCATCACTATCACCACCACCACCATCATCACCGTCACCATCATTTCAGCGATGATAATAACGGCTCAAAAAATGACAAAACTAATAACAATCAAAATAAATATGATATTGATAATGACAACGCGCATGAAAATTTCCTTTCGAAAGCATTACCAAAATAACAAATCTTCCTCTTCAATCGCGTAACAAAGAACTTTCCGTAAATCAAAGCAATTCATGATTTACTTTGATCGCTTCAAAATCAAACTTTGGATTAGAAGGTTGACGAGAGAGAGAGAGAGAGAGAGAGAGAGAGAGAGAGAGAGAGAGAGAGAGAGAGAGAGAGAGAGAGAGAGAGAGAGAGAGAGAGAGAGAGAGAGAGAGAGAGAGAGAGAGAGAGAGAGAGAGAGAGAGACAGACAGACAGACAGACAGAGGAGAGAGAGAGAGAGAGAGAGAGAGAGAGAGAGAAGTAAATATCCAAACACCGAATGCTCATAACGCCATGACAGTTCGGAATTGTGCCTGCGTCATGATTGCGTCAGCTGATGTCGGGGAAGTCTTTTGGACACAGGAAATTGAAGAAAAAGAATGGGAAGGGAAATTGAAAAGAAAATATGTATGCTTGTATGAAGTGCACACACACATGCACACACACACACACACACACACACACACACACACACACACACACACACACACACACACACACACACACACACACACACACACACACACACACACACACACACACACACACACATATATATATATATATGTGTGTGTGTGTGTGTGTGTGTGTGTGTGTGTGCATGTATGCATGTACGAATGTATGTATGTATGAATGAATGAATGAATGTATGTATATGTGTGTGTATGTATGTATGTTTGTGTGTGTGTGTGTTTAAGTATATATAGATACAAATACATATAATATATCTATTCATATAAGTGTGTATATGTGTACACACACACACACACACACACACACACACACACACACATAATATTATATATATATATATATATATATATATATATAATATATATATATATATATATATATATATGTATGTATGTATGTATGTATATATATACATATATATATATATATATATATATATATATATATATATATACATATGTATATATATTATGTATGTATGCATGTATATATATGTATATATATATATATATATATATATATATATATATATATATATATATATAAACATGATACATCAATAGAGAACTAGCAGCTTAGTCTACCTGACAATCGCATATAAAAATATACTCACATAACAAGAAAAAATCCAGCCTGCCTGAATAGCTAACAATACTCGCATAACAATAACTATAAATCAATCATACTCACACTAAATCACTAAATCAATACCAACCTGAATCTATCACATAATAAGAAATAATATATCAACATAAAAAGTAACATACCTCAAGCATACGAACAAACAAACATATCAACCAGCTACTTACCAGCCGAAGCCAGAGCCAAACCACACACAAGAACTCGAACGTGGAACCCCATATCCATTGCCCTTGTTGTTCAGCTGAACAAGACCTGAACGCAACTGCGACCAGGGGCTTTATAGCTGAATAAAAAAGATAACCCTATCAATTTGTGAAGAATCGCTGAACCATGCACATGGTGTTTGTATAAGCAAGTGGCGTATTTCCCATTCAGTGACAGTGACATAGGTGGGAGGGTGGTAGGTGTAATTATAATTATTGTAATTGTGATTGCAAGGGTTTTGTAAAAGACAATTGTTGTGTCACTGTTATCAGGTTTATTGTTGTTATTGTTGTTGTTGTTTTGGGTGGCTTTGTTGTTCTTGGTTTTGTTCTCCTTGTTACTATTGTCATTATTGTTACTTTTGTTGTGTTGTTGCTGTTGATGTTATTATCATCATTATTATTATCATTATTATTATCATTATTATCATCATCATCATCATCATCTATTATTACAATTATTATTATCATCATCCTGATTATTATCCTTATTATTACTATTATCATTATTATCATTATCATTATTACCATCATCATCAATATCACTAACCAATATCATTATCGTTAACCATGATTACTATTTTGTTTATGTTAGTTATTTATTCGATTATACCGAGCCCTCAGTTGCATTGCTTATTATCCTGTTTCTATTTCAAGGAATATTATTAATTCTTATTTATGTCAGTATCGTGACCAAGTTAAATTAATTAATTAACTTGAGTGAAAGATCTTTTCATTTCTAATATTCCATAATATTAGTAACTTCATATGTAATATTAGTAACTTCATATTGTGAGATATTAACGTAAGATGTTAATATTTAACTCATTGGTATACTTTAAACTAAATATATGACCAAACCAAATCATTTAATATTTCAATTTCTTTATAATCCCATAACTTAAGACTTTTAATTTCGAAATGAAACAATAAGAATAAGGATGCTATTGTCTGAAAACTCACGTCACAATTTACATCAATTTGTTTGTACAAACATAGTAACTCATTACCTCCCATAGTAACTAATTACCTCCCACAATAACTAATTACCTCCCACAGTAACTAATTACCTCCCACAGTAACTAATTACCTCCCACAGTAACTAATTACCCATAGTTACTAATTACCCATAGTCACTAATTACCTTCCGCGTTATCTCCATTATCACACAAATTTTGGAAATTCTCATGAAATTTTCTCAAGGAAGGTTTTTATTTCAGGGTTCGAACCCCGTAATCTCGACATGCTGACAATGACTAACTGGTATTTTTTTACCACTAGAAGTTGGAAATTAGATTATTAAATAAAATGGATTATTGTAAAAATGGTTACGATTCACGAGTGCACGCGTAAAGAATGGCATAGACATCATTGTGATAACTGATATCATTGGTATTGTAATTTTCATCATTACTGTATTAGATTTTGTGATGTTTTTTTATTTTTATTATTAGTGTGCGTAAAGAATATATATATATATATATATATATATATATATATATATATATATATATATATATATATATATATATATATATACATAAATTGTAATAACTGGTATTATTGTTATTGTAATTTCCAGCATTATTGTATTATATTTTGTGATAGTTTTTTTTTATTATTATGATTAGTGTGCGTAAAGAATGACATTGTAATAACTGGTATTATTGTTATTTTAATTTTCATAATTACTGTATTAGATTTTGTGATGTTTTTTTTATTAGTGTGCGTAAAGAATGACATTGTAATAATTGGTATTATTGTTATTGTGGTTTTCATCATTATTATATTACATTTTGTGATAGTTTTTTTTATTATTATCAGCATTACTGCCTTCATTATATGATTACCCTTTTAGCATTTATATCGTTATCACTATCATTGTTATTATTATTACTATTATTGTTACTATGCTATTCTTGTTATCATTCTTGTTATGGCAAGTATTATCAGTATTACTATTACCGGCATTTTTATTGTTGTTTTTGTCATTATTCTGTTGTTGTTGTTATCATTATTATTAATATTATTATTTATTATTATTATTACTGTTATCATTATCATTATTATCATGATTATTATTATCATTATTATTATTATCATCATATCATCCCTGTTATTATTATAATCACCATCAATATTATTATTGTTATAGTAATTAGTATTATGATTGTTGTTGTTATTGTTATAATCATTATCACCATTAGAAGTACTAGTAGTAGTAAAAGTATTTTCATTATTATTTTGATCATGATTATCAATATTATCATTATCATTATCATCATTAATCCTTACCATTATCATCCTCATTATGATGATGATGATGATTATCATTATTATTGTTATTATTATTATTGTTATTATCATCATAATTATTACTATTAGCATTATCATCATTGTTACTATCATCATCATCATCACTAGTATCATTATCATTATCTTTATCATTATCATTGTTATTGTTATTATTGTTATCATTGTTATTATCAACGTTGTTATCGTTATCATCGCTACTGGTGTCATTATCATTATCATTATCGTCGCTGTTTTCACTTTTTTTAATCAATTTATTGTTATTATTATCTTAATATAATTTTCATTATTATTATCATTATCATCCCATAATTATTATCACTATCATCATCATCATCATTATTATTTTCATTACCATTGTTATTATTATAGTTAATATCATTGTTACTATTATTATCATCACTAATATTATTATCATATGATTATTGTCAGCAGTACTACTATTAGTGTTAGTATTATTACTAGTATCAGGATTGGCATTAGTACTAGTACTATAATTAGTATTACTATTACGAATTACATGATTCGTATTTGTAATAGCATTATTACTCGTACTAGTAATGATATTAGTACCAATACTCGTATTTATATTAGTGTGGCCGTTATTACATAAGTTACCGAAAGGATTTCGTTTTCTATGATATGAAGTCGATGAAATACTCATATCATAATAGTTCATTATCATTTACAGTCACTTTTTCATAGTGACTATATGTATCTCTTATATTTAATTTGTATGTTGTGAAATAGTAGTTCACATTCGATATTTGGTAAAATAAGTTGTAACGAAGTCAATGAAATGGGTTTCTTTTACAAATAACGTCCATAAGTACGTATCGCAATCCTTCTATTACAAATACCCAAAACAAACCAAAATCTAAAACTTCTATCCTCATTATAGAAAAATAAACTATAATCACACGAAAAAAAGTTAAAACAACCTACTTACAGCCCTATTAAAAACCCAAATAACAAAAATAAATACGACCCAGTCTCAGCTACACAACCCGGAACCAAACGCGACGCCGGGTCTTGTTTGTCATCACAGAAAGAGTTTCAATTCTTGTCATTTCTCGGTTTTTCGTCTTTTAACATGACAATGGACGATATTAACGAGCACCACACTGGATTCCAGTTCGGCAACTTCGCCAGGTGAGTGTGTCTGGGTTTTCTGGTGTTATTATAGGTTATTATAGTGATTTTAACGTATTGGTTGTCTGGTCCCGTGTTTGATATATTTATTTATTGTTTAAGTGTTTTTTTACAGGTTATTGCTTTATATTTTCGTTGTAGGTTAGATTACTATTTGCAGCGTGTGTGCCCTGTCTTGTTATTAGACCTTGTTTTTGTGATATTGCATTGGTTTGCTTTGTGACGTTTTGACTCCGAAATATTCACTATCAGTTACTGATATTTAGTAATTGATAGTGATATTTAGAGTAGTCCTGTGTTACCTCATTACCATGTCAGTTGTATTGGTGCATGCATTCCTCTCATCCATCTATATATAATGTGGTAAATATCTGCAATTCCTCCCTCTCCTCCCATACCCCCCATACCCCATAATCTGGGCCCGATAGAAGGGGTTGGGCGTCCAGGTTTCACCATGATCTCGGGTGTGCGCTCATAAGGAAAGATTAATTGTGACGCGTGCTGTGCTTGATATATATAGATATATATAGTCTGTGGTATGAAATCCATGGGTATTGGTGTCGACGGATTCCTTTTGATGTCTAGAGTGCACTTGTAGTGGTTTTAGTCACCACAGCCCAACGATAAAGACAATACTAGATCCATAGGTGGGGAGGGCATGAAGTATCTCGGGGAGATTGTGGGGTAAATTGGTAAAGAACCTTTCAGAAATTAGTATTTTATCTTGGTTTACTAACAAATGACATATTACATTGTATATTTTTGTCTACTGTGAAATATAGGTACAAAAAATTACAATTACTATACAATTTACTCAACCGTGTGGCATACCGCATAGACAGCTCTTGCGAATCCATGGCACAAAGTGATTTTGGATGGGAATTTTGAATGTGCTGTTTTTGAGTTTGTTTGTTTTTTTCTACAAAATCCTAACTTTATCTAGGTTTGAGGGTATCTCCCCTTTTTCAGAGTACTCTGAGCTGCTTATCTTAATTTGAAGTTTTTGTCATTTGTAAATGGCTATTAATTGAATTAAGCACATGCACTCTTAGGCCAATTACTTTTGTGTGTATGTGTCTGTGTGTGTGTGACTAAGCGAAGTAAACATGTCCCACCAGGTAAACATCTCTCTCATGCGTGCAGATTATGAGCATTTTTGGACACTCATATCGTACATATGAACTACTTTCATTAAGTGATAGTGCTCTATTTGGTTAGAAGACATCATAAGAAATCCATTAGTACCAATTTCAATGTATTTTGTAGCATGGACCAATTCTAGGAATTTACCTTCACTTCAAGTGTGAATTTATTCAAAATTATTGAATTAGTTATGATTTCAAGGATTTTTTTTTTACAAGTCATCTGAAGAGCAGTGCTTTTATCAAGAACATTTAATTACATGTAAACAATTTCAGTTGACAAATATACCAACCTTAACCCTTTCCCGACAGGGCACGCGCTACGCAAAAACCCCTACGCCGAGCCATTGCAATATTGTATTGGAAACGTCACACTGACATGACGCCCCGGCATTGGGAATTTAGCTGTGTCACACGAGTGTGACGCACCGTCGTCATATGGTTAATCTTTTTTCTACTATACTTTAACATAAATCATCATCAAAGTGGACATTGAGTAATAGAAAGAAAAAAAACTTAGGTGTGCGGTTGCCTTACTCTCCATACTAGGTGAGCATGAAGTAGGTCGGAAAATCCAGGGTAATATACAAGTAAATTGCATTGACATAGGCTCAGTGCATCTTATTTATACCATGTTTCATTCAGCAATTCATTCAGCTGCACGGCATACAGGGTGCTCAGCAATTACAGTTGCCTTCACCTGTAGACAATTTGGCAAAGTCCACCAAACTTCCACGTGTTATATTCCAGCTTGATGTAGCTTGTCGACCTCCTTGTCAATTCATCATCAAATGAGAAGCCTAAACTTTATCTTGGTAAAGGATAAAAAGTGGAGGTTTGTTGGCTTTTTCTGGAACACAGCCACATTGAAGAGAATGGCAGCTACACAAACGAGATTGCTACCCACATGCAGGCATCAGGGGCTAGACAGTCACAAACGTATGCCCCACAAGTAGTTATTGCCAACTGTGCACAAGAGATCTCATTGGGATCTGCTGCATTTTCCAGACTGATCACAAAGTTTGGAGGCCAAGGTGATTGCCTGAACTAGCACCAGATATTAGGCTGTCTATCAAAGATCTTACTGTATTTCTTAATTCCAACTTGATAGTGTGGAAAAGCGTTAAGCGATTGCTTCAAGTTCATTCCCTGACACCTTTTGTCAAAACACTGACAAGTTTGGAGCCATGGCTATCACTGCATAAGCCAGTGGCATATGTGGGTTAATCACATATTTATAAGCTATTTATATGCTATTTAACCCATTCACTACGGGGCTTATATTTGTGTAATGCTACTCCCGCCAGCTTGATAACAAGCTCATACAGTGACAAAGTGGGAGATCTCCCCTGTGGTGCTGTCCCTCTATGAACTTCAACTAGGTGATAATAGGAGGTTTTTGTATTTGTTTACAATTATTTTCACAAGTGAATCAAAATTTGTTTATATAGATGGAACTTCTATCATTATGTACATAGGTAACTATGTAAAATGTATTTTAGTAAGGGAGAGATAACGTGATAGGACGGCATTCGGTGCCAATAGCCTAAAGTCAGCCACCAAATTCATCCAGTTTGGATATTTCTTTTCTTTGCAATTTATTCTAGTAGTTTTATTTTTCACTGCCTTGTCAATATACATTACTTTGTATACATACATTAAAAACATGAACACCCCAGTAGAGTCTCTTTCATGCTGTATTTCCAAGGAGATTGTGATATAATTTGAAAAGAAAAATGTCAAAAGTGCTTATAACAAAAATAAAGTAGAGTAACAGTGATTGCTTGTGACTTAACTTGCCTTGTGTCCACCAAAAGCAATTTATGCAGGGATTCCACATAGATAAGAGGCGAGGGAAGGGGTTTTGGTTATATAGATGGATAGATATACTGGAGTGTGTGGATAGGTTGGATTACATGTGTGCATTACACATTTTTTGGAAATAATTGGTAAGGAAATATATATATATATATATATATATATATATATATATATATATATATATATATATATATATATACATACATATATATATAAAGGTGTGTGTGTATATATATAAGAAGTGAAAGAAGATTCACATGACCCTCGAACATTAAATAACGTCTGGTAACTACTGTAGAACCTATAAATTGATGTCATGTTGGGATTATATAAGAAACTTTCTCAGATAGTTTTCCTGGTATGTGTGTGTGTACATTAATTTACATAAAATGTTGACCCAGAAGCTAAGGCTTGTGGCTAGAATGATATGTTACAGGATGGGAATATTCCTCTAACCAATTCATGATGGCGCATATTTGCCTAATGCCGCTCCCACCAGCAGCATAGCAAGCACATACATCTTTTTGCACAAGAAGAGGTTTTTATGATCATATGCATTTTTTTGACAAGTCAAGAAATATTTGTATAGACAAACCTGACTATGTACAATGTGTCTATACAGCAGAAGTCTATGACGTGATGGAACATCATCCATCATGCAGGAAATATTCCGATTACATGCTATGACATCATCCTATGTAAATGGGTTACAGCTTGAAGTTTTGAAATGTTAGGATGTGCATCCCTGTATTTTCTCTTGTAATATGTTTTTTGACTAATGTTGAGTACAGGAATAGGAGGTATGTAAGATTTGTGAGTGCATATATATATATATATAATGTGTGTGTGTGTGTATTTTTTCAGTCTTTTTCTTTTTTCTTTTAGTTTTTTTCTTTTCTTTTTGATATCTTTTAATTATTTAGTTATTTTCTCTTCTTTCCTCTTCACCCTCTCCTTACGACCCTGCAGTATACTGTCCTGCTGCAAAGAAAACATAACCATTACCAAACCCCTATCCTTCCTCTCTTCACACACAAGTTAAAAGAAACATTTTCTCCACAGAAATGAGAAGCTGGCAGCCAAGGGCTTCCCCATGCCCAGGGCCCGCAAGACTGGTACGACCATTGCAGGGATCGTGTTCAAGGACGGCGTCGTGTTGGGGGCCGACACAAGAGCCACAGAGGGCGACACTGTTGCGGACAAGAACTGCAGCAAGATCCATTACCTTCAGCCCAACATGTACTGCTGTGGGGCAGGTGAGGGAGGCTGCGTCTGTGGAACAGCTCTTTGGACTTATTATTTCTTATTAACTAAATTGCGTCGGGTGTTATGACACATGCGACGCAGGAGCTTTGGCTTGCCGACGGGCTTCATGATGTACGTGACATTCAGGGATTTTGGATCACTGTACTATGTTATTGTGCTATGAGTAAAGAGTGAGTGATGATGACTATTGTATTCATGATTACTATAATTACCGTAATATTAAGTAAACCTAACATCCAGAAATTAGATGGCACCACTTTCTTCTAGCACCAGCAGGAGAGAGAGCCTTGACTGGCACTCATCCATGGTCTCTAGCAAGCACTATCTTTATAGAGCGACAGCACACAGCATGTTACTGCCCTCGCGCTCTAAAATACCGCAAATGAACGATGTGCAAACAGAACGAGAAGAGGAAGTTGACTAAACCCATGCCAGTGTCTAAAATGTGCCCCTGTGCCAGTAGGGATGCCTTTTACTGTGGCACTCACAGGTTTCCTTCCTTTTCCCTTCCTCTTCATGTTATCTACATTGTAGAAGGTTATATGTTTCATATTCATTCATAACAGTACATAAATATGAAAAAATTGAGTTGCTTTTTGTCCTCCCATAAAACAGCAATACTTCTGTCACTGAGTATAAAGAAAATAATGAGCTGATATGGACCCTTTACTACAATTTTTGTCAACTGCAACATTGGTAGAGCCTGTTATATGACACATATAAGTCTCATTACAATAAAACACACAAAAAAGATAAAGCACAAAAATGGCTCTAGTTTTACAGTGAGTAACTGAATGAGAGTGGGAAAAGTCAAAGTATGTTGTGTGAAGCTGCCTCACTCTGAAATAAAACCCATCCTGGAGACTGGGCAAGGGTATCTAAACTATCCCCCGTCCACAATGGGTTAATATTAGTGTTAGCCCATTTCATAGAGTAATGGCAAGACTTAAGTCAGGATACACACTGATCACCTGGAACGGCACTCCAGATGCCAATCCTCATCATCCTTCCAAACTGATTCCCATTCTTGCCTCAACCCCTTGGTATGTATGTATGTATGTATGTATGTTCAGCCCCAGGCCACTGACACGTAATTCCTCCTCCCCTGCCAGGTACTGCTGCCGACCTGGAGATGACCACTGCCCTCATGGCCAGCCAGCTCGAGCTTCACCGCCTCAACACCAACCGCCAGGTGCCCGTCGTGGCTGCCAACCGCATGCTGAAGCAGATGCTTTTCCGCTACCAGGTGAAAGAAAGAAGAAGGAAAGGGAGCATGGAAGGCAGAAGGAAGAGAGGGAGGGAAAGAGTGAAAGCAGAAGGGAGGGTGGAAGGGAAAGAGGGAAGGCAGAAGCGAGTGAGGAAAAGATTGAAGGTCAAAGGATGGATGAAATGGAAAGGAGGGAGGATAGAAGGAAGCAAGGAAGTATGGAATGTAAAAGAATAAGGGAGAAGGGGTAAGGGATGGGGAAAGGGTCAGGGAGGAAATTTACCCACTGAACTCTATTGTTGAGCTTGTTGAGCTATTTTTGATATAAATAATTTTCTTTTTCTTGTATCAATATTTAATGCAGTGTGGACAGGCCTATGTAATTGACTGTTATTTGGTAGGTCAGGTGGAACAAGGGAGACTCAATCTTTGCACTTTGCCTGACAACCGTTTTTTCTGCCCACCTCATGCTTGCTTGTAAATCAGAGCACCAAAAATCTTCTCTACTTTTTTGTGATTCATAATGTTGTGAGATGTACAGTGGGTACTGGTGTGGCTATGACAGTGTTTCGACAAATGATTCTTGTAGTTTAGTTTTTTAGTCTCCATAGAGAGGGAATATAAGCTGTACACTCTGTAACATCACTGGCATATGGTCAAAACCATTCATGGCATCAGTGTGTTCCCACTTGTTCACAATGGGTTAATATTATAGAAAGTAAAACCTCTATCAGTAGAGGAATTCCCCCAAGGAATTAAATCAGGAAAGCAACAGGTTCTAAGAACATGTTCCCTAATGCAATTTCAATTTGATTTAATACCAGTATTTAAGAATGACACTTTTTGTGATTTTTGTAATTTAATTCTTTGTGAGGTAATCTATTCAAAGTGAACTAGAAGACCATATGCAAGATATTGTAAAAAGTTTTTAAAAAATAGGGAAAGAATTGAAAACGCCAGGACATACTAATGTTTGTGACCTGTTTTATGTCTTTGTTATTGTGTCATTTAGAAGATACTAGATATGAAGGCCTCAGCGAGATAGAACAAAATATTCACTAGAGGATAAAGCATTTTTGTTGCACTTTTCATAAAAAGAAAATAGTCATCTGACATATATTAGGAATTCCTAGTTATCAGAGGTCAAGTGTGATGAACTAGGTAGCAAAGTGTGGAAGGAACACAGAGTATTGGACAAGATAAAGACTTTCATTGAAATATCTTTCTGAAAAAAACACAAATAATGAGAAGAAAAGGAAAAATGGGAAATATAAAAATAACAGGTAGAGACAAAGACGCATAGTAAAGCCCTCGAAACACAAGAAAGGGCCTACTCAGTGACAATGCACTCTTTTACCTGTTTGCATCCACTCCCCACACAGGGCCACATTGGAGCAGCTCTCGTCCTGGGTGGAGTGGACAAGAACGGCTTCCACATCTATTCCATCCACCCTCACGGCTCGACTGACCGCCTGCCCTACACCACCATGGGCTCAGGATCCCTGGCTGCGATGTCCGTCTTTGAGGCGCGCTGGAAGCCTGACATGGAGGTAATGGGGGGATGTTGTATTTTTATGGTGAACTTGTTCTACTCTTTTCACCTTTTTTTGTCATCTGTCTCCTATTGTTTCTTCCTTGTTACTTCCTTTCCAATTTTCACTCTGTTTTTATTCCACTCTTGTTCCTTGACTTTCTTTTGCTTTCTCAGTTTTCCTTTCGTCTACGTTATCTTCTCTTAACTATTGTATATTTTTTTCACCTTATTGATTAGCATTATTTTTTATATATATATTTTTCCGTAAAGTTTCAAAATTTGATTAATGAAGAATGAACCATATCACATTAGGTGTGTCCCTAACAATACCTTACTTTCCCCCATGCCCTAAAATCCACGTGTAACCACTGCAGCTGGACGAGGCCAAGCAGCTGGTTCGCGACGCCATTGCCGGTGGTGTTTTCAATGACCTGGGCTCTGGCTCCAACATTGATCTGTGCGTCATCACCAAGGACGGAGCCAACATGATCAGGCCATACGATGTTGCCAACATCAAGGGAGAGAGGTATGTGCTTGTGGGGGTTGAGGTTTGTGTGTGTGTGTGTGTGTGTGTGTGTGTGTGTGTGTGTGTGTGTGTGTGTGTGTGTGTGTGTGTGTGTGTGTGTGTGTGTGTGTGTGTGTGTGTGTGTGTGTGTGTGTGTGTGTGTGTGTGTGTGTGTGTGTGTGTTTTCTCTCTGTCTCTCCATTTTGTTTCTTTTCTCTTAGGGAGATATTTGTTGAGGTATACTTTATTTTTTTCTGTATTTCTCTTGTGTTCTTTTTCTTCCTGTCTGTCTTTCTTCCCATGGGATGTTTTCTTTGTTGAAGACCTTGGGAAGTTTAAAAAAAGATGCTACACTTTCATTGACAGGTTGTAAAGTAAAGTAATTTAAAGGAAATAAAATTATGAAATAGTATAAATAAACATTCAGGAAAAAATTTCCTTACCAGTTAAAAAATTCAAAGGACAGTACCTTTCATTTACAAGGTCACTCCTTCATATTGCCAATGCACAAACCACCAGTTTCAGCACTCATAGCCAGAATAGATGCTCCATGTTGGAATGTGTTTCGGATACAAGAGTCAGAGCTGGCAGTTTGCGTCGGGGCAGTGCCGAGTGGTGATCTTGAACAACGGAACACTAAATGCAATTACTAAAAGTTGTGATCATTTTGAAAGAAAGTAATTTCAAGTACATATGATTTCTGCTTCAAGACTCTAAAGCATTGTTACTTTTTGGTATATTTGTGAATGGAATGTGTGGTTACGTTAAAGAAGCTTTTTAATTTTTCAGTAATGACTGTGTCATGGAAAATTTATATATTGTTTTTATTCATGCTTTACATCTTTAAATTTCATGTTTCCTTTGCCATGCCTGTTTATTGGTTAAGATTCATGGCTTTATTTTCTTATTTACTTTGTTATACCTCATCATTAGTTGGATTAGTGTTTCCCTTTTAAGTTTCTCTCAGTCATCTTTATTGGTTTGGAGGATTTGGAAGTGTATGTGAAGTTGTAATATCTTAATTCTGTGTTCATTTGAATTTAATTTCTATCCGCAGGCTCGGAAAGTACGAATACAAGCGAGGCACGACAGAGGCTACCAAGATAGTGCGACCCATTATTGTAGAGTCACAGACGGTGAAAGTCGTGAAAGTGGAAGAAATGGACACTGCATAATTATGTTATCATTAGTAATATTTTTTTGACTTTTGTTTCTCACATAATCCAAATGGAAAACTTCACTGGAATGGATATTTTGCATTCGTACCGTACTCTTCAAAAAGAAGGTGTTATGCTTGAGGTTAAGTTTCTGTATGGTTAAGAAATTGTAACTCCTCTTAACAATAAACATATTTGATAAATATTGCTTTTGTTTTTGTCACATGATAGACTTTTACTATTTTTAAAATCCAATTTCTCTCTCTCTCTCTCTCTCTCTCTCTCTCTCCTGTCCCTGTCCACCCCTCTCTCTTTCTTTCTATCTCTCTCTCACTCACTCTTTCTCCCTGTCCCTGTCCCTATCTCTTACTCCCAGCCACTGAATGTACAAATCATAAGGTTTAATATTATAATTTAATGTATTCCCTGTCTCCTGTTTCCCCTTTCGCCTCTGGCCCATACCTAGCTACAGCTTACACCCTTATGTGTAACAGACTGGGGTCATTGTCAATAAGTATTATTACCGGGCTACTCTAATGAACTGCTGCAGCTGTGTCCTCCCTCAGCCAAGATCAAATGGCAATTTACATCTGGTGGCAGCTCACACAATCTCTTTTTCTTTCCTCTCTCACTCTCCCTCTCTTTCCCCTTGTAAGCATCTGATTTTCTGGACTATTACTGTTATTTGATTGTAATATAGTCTTTGTAATACTTGTTCCTTAAGACACACTGTTTCCTAGCGACTAGCAGAAGTACTGACCCACACCTGCTTCCTGCCCCAACCTTCTGGTCACAGCTGACACACCCACACGTGTACTGAATTCAGTTCAGACAGATTTGCGAAGACGTCGCTTCGCCCGGGCTATATGCACAAGGCGGCCCGGCCTCTGCCAGCTATGAGTGCTGACTCATCTAATCTTATTTGATCATCATCGCTGAATTCAATTCAGCTCAGTTCAGAGAGATTTTGCGAAGACGTCGCTTCGCCCGGATTGTGTGGATGGGGTAGCCCGGTCTCTATTGGCCATAAGTGCTGACTCATCTGATCATCATAACTGAACTTTTACCGTGGCGGTCGGATTGCCTGTAGGCGCTCCAGTTGCCAGGGGGCTAGTGACAGGCATAGCCGTCTAACCAGCCCGGCGGCTGTCGTCTCTAAGCCCTGCCTGAGGAAGCGAGTGTGCTCGCATTCCATCAGGTAGTGCTCTAATTTGGCGTCCGGCGCGCCACAATACTCACAGCGTCGCTCATCTTGCCCAAAAGTGGGGATGATTTGCCACGCACAAGGGTAGTCTATTCTCAGTCTGTGCAGACTGACTTTAGCACACCTTGATATTCTGGGAGAGAGTATCAGCGACTCATAGCCTGTGGCGTTTGAGTACCAGCTGGCCGTGGGGGAGGTTCTCGCTTCCTCTTTGTGTCGCTGCAGGGCACCGACCTGCCCTGCAACCATCGTTTTACGCCTTAGCAGTTCCCGGCTAGGATGCACCACAAGATCACTCAAGGGTTCCTTCCTGCCTTCCTCCGCTAACCTGTCAGCTACGTCATTCCCTTCAATACCAACATGGCTTGGGATCCAGTTGATGATGATGCGTCTTCCCTGATCCAGGATTCTCTGAGCAATGGTGAGAATCGAGGTTACCAGGTAAACGTTATCAAGGGGCGTGCTTTGTTGCAGGCTGTCAATGGCGGCCCTAGAGTCTGTGTGTATGACAACATGCCCGTCCGTCTGGGCTGCATGGGCTAGGGCTCCCATAATAGCTACTGCCTCTGCCTGGAGCGAGGAGGCATTGTCAGATACCCGCATAGCTTTCTCTATGCCCCTTGCTGCAAAACCGGCGCCTGCAGTGCGGGTGATGGGGTCTACAGAACCATCCGTGAAGTAGGTTTTACTATTCAGCGGCGTGATTGCTGTAATGTTCCTCTCCGCCTCAGCCTTCAATAGAGGCGGTGAGTACTGTGTTTTTCTTCTTGATAGACTCATGACAGAACTCTATCAAGGATCGTGCCCACGGCGGGGCTGAGACATAGTCAGGGTGGGGAAGGTCCATGCCCTTAATCAGTAGTGTCTCTTTGAGCTCAAAGCGTTTCAGCACTCTGGTTGTGTGAGACAGCCAGGTGTTGTTAGCAAAGAGCTCTTGGTTTTGTGCAAGCCGACGCTGCACTCTCTGTCTTAGCTGCGAGTCCAGTGGGGACTGTAGGACATTGGCAAGGAACTGGGCCGCCATCTGATCAATCCGGGTGTCCAGGGGAAAGAGTTTGGCCTCCAAGAGGAGGTTAGTAACCTTAGCCCACCCAGGGGCACCCAGAATAATCCTGGCGGCTTCGTTTTGCATGATGTCGAGTCTTTTCCTGAGTCCAGGTTTGACTGTGATCAGGGCGACGGAGGCGTAGTCCACAATGGGACGGACAGCGTGCACGTAGAAAGATCTTAGTACGCGGTGTCCAGCCCCTAAGCGTCTCCCAGACAGAGCTCTCATGACAGAGAGCCTTGCCTTGGTCCGGTCTAAGAGATGTTTGATCTCGGAGCGGAAGGTGAGGTTCTTATCGATCCATACCCCCAAGTATTGGTAGACGTGTACCCACTCAAGCTCTAGACCTTGGACTCGCAGTCTTTGATCACAGACATCATGTTTCAGCGCCATTGCCTTCGATTTGGCTGCTGAGATCTTAAGCCCGACTCTGCAGTATTCCTCAGATATTAGGTCCAGACAACACTGGGCCTTTCTGACTGGATTCACATTTCTTCTCTCAGTGGAGATAATTGCTAGATCATCTGCATATGAAATGATCGTGCACCCCGCTGGGAGTGGAATGTCGAGAATGTTTAACATGAGGATGTTGAACAGAGCCGGGCTAAGGACCCCTCCTTGAGGGGTGCCATTCTCCAGAGGCAAATGCCTGGAAAGGTGACCTTGGAACTTCACTCTGGCAGTTCTGTTCAGAAAGTAATCGCCAATCCAGGCAAGCAGCCTGCCTTTGATTCCCTTGCGAATCAGGATCTCCTGAATGGCTAGCGGGTTTGCCAGTTCAAAAGCCTTCTCCAGGTCAAGGAAGACAATGACAGCGCTGCTGCTGTTGACAGTGCTCAGTAAGGTGGCCTTGCTGTGGGTAGTGCTCTTGCCCCTTGTGAACCCGTGTAGGTGTTCATGTGGAGGTCCCAGCTTCCATTGGAGCCGATTCAGTACCATTTTCTCTGCTGTCTTTCCCAGACAGCTAAGCAAGGAGATGGGGCGGTACCGTCCCGGCTCCTTTGGTTTGGGGACGGGAATTATATCAGCCCTCTTCCAGCACTGTGGCAGTGAGGAAGTTTCCCAGGACTTGTTGATGAGATGCAAAAGTGCAAGCTCACCTTCATGTCCTAGGTGGGAAATGATGGGGTGGGAGATCCCATCGCAACCCGGGGCTGACCGGGAATTGGTCTTGTATGTTCGCCGTAATTCCCTCAGAGAGAACATGGCATCTGTATCATCAGACTCGACCGCCTTTTCTCTGATGAGGGCATGCCTGCCTGGGAGCAGTTGTTCTTAGCATGCGCTCAGATCTGCTGGTAGACCGACGCTACTTGTTCTAGCAGAGAACTCGAGTGCCAGCCTCTCCGCCTCCGACCGCGGGTCATGGTGGGTCTTTTTGGGGGCTGAGCGATTCGTGGCCCGTCTGATACGGTTCCACAATTCTGGAAGGGAGGTTTGGTGGCCAAAGGACTCACACCACTCCAACCACTTTTCCTGCTTTAACCTCTTAGCAGTTTCCTGAGCATCCCTGAGAGCCTCTCTCAGAAGAGCGTGGTTCTCGGGAGTTCTCTGTCTGCGAAAGTGTCTTCAGCACATATAGATTCTGTGGTTGACCTCCTTGATCTCATCATTGTAGTACCAGGCGTCCTTGAAACACCTGGACCACTGACGAGTTTTGGGGATGGTTTCTGAGGCTGCCTCGTCTATGGCATTTACTAGTCTGGCCTCAAGTATATCCACATTATCATTAAGTGAGGAGTCACTGGTTCTGAGACACTTGGCCAGAACCTCCTGGAAGGCTTTCCAGTTGGCTCTTTCCACCTTCCATTGAGGATTGTGCTGGGGCATGGGTGCCGGGCCAGCATCCAAGATGGTGGTGACTATCCCATAATGATCGCTCGTGGCAGTGTCCACAGACCAACTAATTCTCTCGACCAGGGCCGCAGTGACAAAGGTGAGGTCAAGGACCCCCCCGCCAACGTGCGTAGGCTCCTGGCTGTTGAGAAGAGCAATCTCTGGGCATGACTCTAGCACCTCGGCTATATGGCAGCCTGCCACATCACGTCTCTGAGTGGGAGCCAGTATGGGGTGGTGGGCATTAAAGTCCCCCCCTATGAGAATTAGCTCATGTGCTGCAGCAGCACAGGCTTCACTGATATCTAAGCCCCTACAGTTTGGCCTACTGTATACATTGTACAGCTTGAGAGGACCCCCGGCCAAATGGATCTCAACAGCAAGGGATTCGACACCTTCTCCACACTGCCCAGGATCGGCAATCAGGGAGCAGGGGATAGTCGACTTCACAAGGGTAATCAGGCCTCTGGTACCTTGCGTACTCGGTAGCACAAAGGGATGATATCCCGAGAAGCGTACAGATTCCCCTGTTAGCGTCTCTTGGAGCATGACAACATCAATGTTCCGAGATCGCACGATCGCGTGGAGAAGGGCGGCCCTAGGGGAGAAGCTGTTGATGTTCCACTGCAGTATGCTTAAGTTAGTGGCCATAGTGCTTGTCTGCGTTCACTAAGTCATTGACGTCAAGGTATTCGGTCTCTGTGTCCGACGCCCCCGTGTGGGTAACGTCAGACATTTCGGAGTCTGACAACTCCTTGGTGAGTTCCACGCTGAGTGATTTCCTCACTTGACTCGTCACTGTCGTCAGGACAGGTCGAGTTGGAAGGGCTGGGTCTCCTGGGAGGTGGAGTATTCCTGGTCGCCTTGGCCTTCCTTTTGGGTGGCCGTGGCTTCCTCACCCTTTGGGGTTTGGGCGCAGGCTCTGCCAGTGTGGTCTTGGCCGCAGGTTTGTCGGGGAGACAGGTCTCGCCCTGAGTTGGGGTGGGAGAAGGAGTCTCGCCCTGAGTTGGAGTGGGAGTTGTGGCCTTGGGCCTCATGTCCTTTTCCTTCAGGGCATTGACGGTCTGAGTCATTGCCGTCATGGCTACCTCGACTGCCTTCTCCGTCTCCTCGCTGGTCCTTCCCAATGCCGTCGCAACTGCTGTGACAACTGTCTTCAGCAGGAGCGTCAAGTCCTTCTCTGTGAACAGAGTCGGTCTCTCCGCTCTTGGGGTAGCCTTTGAG
>NW_028234415.1:10237823-10240323 GCF_977035675.1 Penaeus japonicus | reverse complement strand
ATTGTCTTTCTTACTGATAGTATTATCGTTATTATTAGTATTAGCCTTATTGGTATTGTCTTTCTTATTGATAGTATTATCATCGTTATTATTAGTATTATCCCTATTGTTATTGTCATTCTTATTGATTATATTATTATCGTTATTATTAGTAGTAGTGATAGTAGTAGTATCATTATTAAATCTGTTTCGTTATTAGTAGCATCCCTATTGTTATTGTCTTTCTTATTGATAATATTATTATCATTATTATTAGTAGTAGTAGTATCATTATCATCGTTCTCCTAATTATCATCATCAGTATCATTATAATCATTACCATCATATCATCATCATAATTATCAGCACCAATATCATTAAAACCAATATGATTATCACCATCATAATCATTATCCTTATAATCATTACTAATATCATCATTGGGGTTAAAAGTAGTATCATTATCATTATTAGTCATTATCATAATTGTTATTACTACGATTATGGTTAACAATATAACAATTATCAACCGTTTTATTGCAGTCGTTTTAATTATTTATATAATCACTGTTGTGATGATAATGATTATCTTGATGATGATGATAATAATAATAATCTTAACATTATAATTTTATCTAGTTGATGTTGTTGTTGATATAGTCATGATAATTATGTTCATTATCCTTATTCATGTCATTATCATTACTTCTGGTATTTGTATTACTGTTATGATTAATATCATTTTCAACATCGCCATTATTATCATTATTATTATTATCATTGTCAATATCATTATCAATATCATTATCTCCGTCATTATTATTTTTATCATTATTATTATCACCATCTTATCATCTTAATCATTCTCATCACAATAATGTTATTTTATGCTCATCATTGTTATCATTATTAACATTATAATCACCACTATTACTATATAACATTTATCATCATAATTATCACTATCATAATTATAATGATCACACCATTATAATCACCACTACTACTATAACAGTACCCATAACTCCCCTAATCTTAACCCCCTCACCCCTCCCCAAACTCCCCCTCGCTCGCTCCGAACCCCTCTCCCTCCACCCTCCCCCCTCCACCCCTCCCCCCCCCCCCCCCCCCCCCCCTCCCCCTCCCCTCCCTCCTCCCTCCCCCCCCCCCCCTCTCCCCCCTCGCTCCCCCTCCCCTCCCTCGCTCCCCCTCCCCTCCCTCGCTCCCGAACCCCTCTCCCTCCCCCCTCGCTCCCGACCCCCCCTCCCCCCTCGCTCCCTCCCCCCCTCCCCCCAAAGAGCCGTGCGTCGTGGCCTCCCTGTGGCGGGACGGGGTGGCACTCCGCGTCAGCAGCGAGAGCCAGTGGTGGGCGGAGCTGGAGGGGCTCACGTACCTGGAGGCGTCGCAGCACGTGCTCGTGGGCGGCATCACGTGGCTCACTTCCGTCATGGCTGAGGTAAGGGTTGGCATTTCTTTGGGTCTGCTTGTGCTTCGTGGGTGGGTGGGTGTGCCTTTCTCTCTCCTTTTTCCTTTCTCTCTCCTTTTTTCTTCTTCTCCTTTATGGCGAGGAGATAGGGATAAGAGGAGAGAAAGAGGAAGGGAATAAAAGAGAGTGTGAGAGAGACGGGAAGGGAAGAGAGGGGAGGGGCGGAGGAGAGGAGAAGCAAATGACTTTGTGCATTGTATAAAAGACATGGAGCATATTCTTCCCTTACGTATTGATTCAGTGGCATCGGCTTTTAATCAAAACATTACACTGTCAGAGACGTATGCATAACACATCGTTCTCCCCGGCAGTGCATGACGGTCTTGCATAAGCATTACAAGCGAATTAGGTAGATTTACTGACAGACAATGATAAAGATAAGGTGATTTATATGATAGAGGAGTGAATGAAGACATGGACTATGAGTTTAGTGGTTGTTGCATCGCAAAAAATCTTTTTACACCTTAATTGTACAAATTGATATTATGGGCCCACGAATAGAACCACGTACTCAAATTTTCTGTTTATAAACGTTAATTAAAAGACTGAAAACATGGCAAAACCTTCTTTTTTTTCTTCTTTCTTTTTCTTTTTCTTTTTCTTTTTACACCCGTTTGCATTCTATGGTTAGCACAAATGGTTCAGCGTCAGATCCGATGAAACAATCGGTTGTTTGCCGCTCCGCAAGATTGGCTTTCCGCTCGTTTCGCTTTCCGCTCGCTCCTAGCCTGCCTCCGATCTCTAGTGCCAGGTAATATCTAATTAATGCGGCCAGATCGGGCACTCCTCAGCCGGAAGGCAAACGGCACCTGGGAGATTATAATGCGAGAGACTGGCGTATCTACCATCTTCCTATATCAAACCTTCCTCCCATACGATTCATACCCAACGACCTGTAATAAAATTCAAGTCTACTTACACGATTCATACCCAACGACCTGTAATAAAATTCAAGTCTACCTTATACGATTCATACCCAACGACCTGTAATAAAATTCAAGTCTACCCTAAACGATTCATACCCAACGACCTGTA
>NW_028234415.1:10230323-10232823 GCF_977035675.1 Penaeus japonicus | reverse complement strand
ACAGATTTGATTTTAGTTTCATTAAATTTCCAAGCATATCATTAACATGCAATCGAGGCCCTTCTCGCTCTTCCATTCACTCGGTGTCACTCGAGTCTTAATCATGTTAGTCACTTTGTGTGTTTTACTAAGTTATGAGGCTTACACGTGCCATCTGATGACAGGCTTTCCCAGAATTGCAATCAACTGCATAAGGTTGTGTTAGAGACCGTGGATGGGCGTCTGTCAAGTCGCGGGGGGGAGCATCTGTTTGTGATTCTAGACTAAATATATTTTGGTGAATATTACGGTAATTAAGGTAAATTATATTTATAACTTCCATCATCAGTCACAAATTATAACTATTACTCTTAGTGTGATTGCAAAAGAAAAACAGTAATAGAAAATACTCTAAAAGGTATAACAAAACAACTGCCTCAGTGTTTTGTTATATTTGTCTAGTGCACGTTACAGTGTTTGTGTTTTTTGATTCTCTCTAAAAGGTAAAAAAAAACAAAAAAAACTCGAGATTTACCCGCGTTGGGATGTTCCCATTCACGGGTCACGTCATGTGTATCCACGTCATGTGTATCCACGTCACGTGTATCCACGCCATGTGTATCCACGTCACGTGTATCCACGCCATGTGTATCCACGTCACGTGTATCCACGTCATGTGTATCCACGTCACGTGTATCCACGCCATGTGTATCCACGTCACGTGTATCCACGTCACGTGTATCCACGTCACGTGTATCCACGTCACGTGTATCCACGTCACGTGTATCCACGCCATGTGTATCCACGTCACGTGTATCCACGCCATGTGTATCCACGTCACGTGTATCCACGTCATGTGTATCCACGTCACGTGTATCCACGCCATGTGTATCCACGTCATGTGTATCCACGTCACGTGTATCCACGTCACGTGTATCCACGTCACGTGTATCCACGCCATGTGTATCCACGCCATGTGTATCCACGTCACGTGTATCCACGTCACGTGTATCCACGTCACGTGTATCCACGCCATGTGTATCCACGCCATGTGTATCCACGTCACGTGTATCCACGTCACGTGTATCCACGTCATGTGTATCCACGCCATGTGTATCCACGTCATGTGTATCCACGTCATGTGTATCCACGTCACGTGTATCCACGTCATGTGTATCCACGTCATGTGTATCCACGTCATGTGTATCCACGTCATGTGTATCCACGTCATGTGTATCCACGTCACGTGTATCCACGTCACGTGTATCCATCGGGTTAAGTTTGAAACTTCATTGAACTTTAGGCATATCCATCCAGCCTGCAGTTTAAGTTCAACCTCAATATTGATGAGCAACTAATGGACAAAATAGAAAAGAATTGACTGAAGCTTAGTTCTCCTCAAATCTTGACTGATGCAAGTTGAACATGTAATTGGATTCCTTTTGCTTGCTCTTCGTAACGAGTTTTATAACTATTAATGTAATGAAAATGTGATCCATTTAGTTATCAAGGAAGGGTAACATGAACGCTGGTGGTAGTAGTAGGTGGAGGTACGTTAGGAAGTAGATAGATATGGAAATAGGTAATAGATATGTAATAGATAGATAGGAAAGATAGGAAAAGGATACACACGAAGACAAGCAAAACATTCGATGAAAAAAGTAGGGAAATGAAACCAACGTAACATCCGCTTTTCTAATTCCAATTAATCAACATTTTATTCTAAAAATCACTTTATTCTAAACGACATGTCTAATGCCATTTCCCTGATCATAATCTTTCTTTCCTTTGTGATCCATCGCCTCCTCATAGCCCCCCCCCTCCCCCCTTGCCTTCCAGGTCGCTTCCGGTGGACTCGGTGGAAGGTCTTGCCCGCAGCGCCATCAGGCCCGCCCTCAGGAGCAAGACGCTCGTTCTGCAGACGCTCGTGAGTTCCTGGGCTAGGGAGAAAAAAAGGGATGCGGAGGAGGGATGTAGAGAAAGAGAGGGGGGAAGAGGAGGAGGAAGGATATAGGGAGAGAGAATTTCACCTGTCATTATTCTTTATGGCGACAGGTAATTAATCTTGAAAGGGTTTGCTTCTGTTGTTGAGTGTGTGCCTTCGTGCTGCTTCCTTCGCATCTCATCAAGAGTGAAGCCCTTAGTGTGAGTCGCCAAGGTAACAAATAATCTATGTCAGGTTTTTGTTGCACAAGTTGGCACTTAGGACTACATCCTGCTACCGTAAATGGGAGTTTTTATTTATTTTTTTTTATTATTATTATTATTATTACTCATCCTGCCCTACGAAGGAGTATCAATTTCACAATGAAATCACGACAAGTTTCTTCTAACTCCAGTCACACACAATGAGAGAATTCACACGGGCTCTATATAGCTACTCTGTCCCCCTGTGACGGAGTAGAGTCCGCGAGCGTCAGCGCAAACCTACCTTATACGTATAAATATATTAATACCAAGAAATGTATGTTAAAAACTCGGATCATGTGTGGAGGGGATATCCAGCTGGTCTAGCTATTCA
>NW_028234415.1:10190323-10222823 GCF_977035675.1 Penaeus japonicus | reverse complement strand
TACATATATATGTATATGTAGATTAGTAATGGACAACTGATAGCCACGTGATCAGCTAACATTTAACTTAAAGCATATCTCTAAATTATTTCCAACACATTTTTTTTTTAGTGTTCTTATAAACAATATCAAATTCATTTTCCTTGCTGCACACCTGACTTTTGCTTTATCTCACGAAATATAGCTGAAAAAAAAAACTATTGACCTGTTGAGTGACCTAAATGCTATTGCAGTCCCTAAACTTAACTTTTACATTACCTTCAGATTAAGGTGCTTGCTTGATTGCTTGCTGCATGTACAGTGAAGTACAGAAAGGGTATACAGCTTTTTAACAATGGGGAAAAAAACAAAACAGCCAAAGTTCTTGCTCCACAGAAAACACATGGTGATCTTGAAGATTTTGGTTTAATTTTTTTTAAAATGAAAACTTGTGGTTACTTGGCAGTAAAAAATATATATCTCCAGTTCATGTGTCTGCTAAATAGCTTTTACATTGTTTTCGTATCTTTAATAAACATCTTCCATCACTTACACATTACAAAATTAGTTTAAGAAAGCCAAATGAATACATAACTTGTGTATCTAGATACAGTAATCTAAAGAGAGCAGCAGAAACTTTTACAAGAAGTGTTTTGACAGTCACGTCCAAAAAAGGGTTGACTCCTTAACGAGACAAATTCTACACTGAATTTAATTACAGGCTAAGTTGATACAATTACAGTTTCCTCACTCCGATCTAATCTTTAGCAGATCACTAACCATGGTAATAATTTACATACCTAATTCTTCGTAACGCTACAGATTGAAAAGGCATCATAGCAAGAGGCATTCTTGTTATGCAACAATGTATAAAAATCAAAAAATAATATTAATCATTTCAACAATGTTAGGTAGATTTCTTTGTAGCAAACCCCCCTAAAACACCTTAGGGGGAATATACAAGTGAAAGATATTATTCTGCTTTACGAAAACGTCAATGCCTCTTTGTTATGAGTCTGGCAGTCGCTTGATCTAATAAGAACTCCCGAGCTCTGGGGTCAAGCCTGGGTCAGATATATATATGAGGAAGTTTGACATATCGGAAAATTTGAGCCCATGGATCGGATCTCCACAAGTATGAGATCATACTTGCAGCACAAATTCACTAATATAGCCATAAACTCCTAAAAACCTATGGTTAATATTTTTTTCTCTTTTTTTTTTTTTTTTTTTTGGATTTATGAAGAAATATGTTGCTTATGAAATCACATAACTCGCCAAGCATTCCTTTCCTAATGTCACAGTTCACACCATAATTTGCACTGACTGATCTTCTGAACATATTTCTTCTGCAGAAATCCCTTATATTATTCTAGAAACAGAGTACAGTTACTTGAAATCCAGATGGCACACATACTGTGAGTAAAATACTGCAATCAGAAGACATACTCATGAAGGTCAATTTACATACGGTGCTGTGAGATTGTATGACATTAATTCCTGTTGCATGGCTGGAAGATTTCTCACCATGTTACAAAAATAATTATAAACAATGAAACATAAACAAGACAATATTCTGTGATGATAAATTTTAAGGATATTTGTTTAAGACTTAACATTAAAATCAACCAAATTTTTAATGGGAAAAAAAAAAAAAAAAAAAAAAAAAAATCCAATAACATACAGTTGCACTGCTACAGCAAGACTATTCTTCATCTCAGTGCATATAATATTAAAAATATAAAGAAAGGAGAGAAGAAAGGAAAGAGAGAAAAGGAGCACAGAGAAAAACAGGATGAGAGAGAGCACAGAGAAAGAGAGAAAGAGAGAGCAGAGAGCAAAGAGAAAGAGAGAAGGAAAAAGTTAAGAGGGAGAGTCTAATACTTAGAAGAAGAATTCAGGCAAACTTATTACAGCATTCATACTAATGCCATAAAAAGATACGCGATCCACCACCTCTATGACATGCGATGTAATTCTCAACAAATTAGGCTGCTGTAATAAAACTGGGCAGGTCTTACTAGCCAGAAAAGATCCTTAACCTATCTACTCTCCCACAAAAGTCTAGTAACTAAAATAGAAGTGGGATCTGTAGAGCAGTGACCATTATTGCAATCGAAGTTGTCTGGAGACAATTCCGAAGAAAAAAACAACTGAGTATGGTAATGCAAGAATGTTATTGTCGTTTGTTTGTATTGAAATAGGGAAATGAAATGAACTTAAATTACCTCTAAAATAACAAAGGCATATAGATAAAGATAAAAATTATATAAAGATTTTCTTACATGTATTAACAGTTCACATGCAACGTTAAAAATACAATGGTCAATGAAATTAGAACTTAAAGACGCTGGGGGGAAAAAACCCTTCACTTTTAAGATGAATCCTTCTGTCACAGTGTAAAACTGCTAATAAATGCAGACATAAAGTTCCATACATAAATTCTTTTCTAATCATACCACACACACAAGTAAAGCAGTAAATCATATATATACACATGCACACATCTCCAAAGAGAATTCTTTTGCATCTGGGCAAGTTAGGACCAACAGTCATCCTTCTAATTCATGATTGTGTATAGAAAAAAAAAGGTAAAGAAAAAAAAAAAAAATTAATAGTGCTCTGGTTATCATACATCACCTAAATCTCTGTAACTTAATCTGAAAATCAAATTTCATTACGTCCTGTGCTCTCGCCTAACTTTCCTTTATATCGACTATCAATATAAGCATATTCTTTCAAGGGGGGGTGGGGGTCATGAGAACTCACGAAGTTATTCTGATACGGCAAAGTCCCCACAATATTCTGAGAGTACCTGCCTTTGCCTCGAGTCATCCATCCCTTGTTTCATGATAACCAGCTGACTGAAGAGTGATCTACGGTCTACCAAGCTGCTGCCACGCAAACTTCTCGGCCACTGGGGTCAGCTGCTTTATTCGCGCTCCGCGAGAGACGGACGCGCAGCCTACACGGTGGTCTGTCTCCAGCTAGGGTCTAGGAAGCTCAATCTAGCTACGGATGCTGCAGACAAACACTTTTAAGATCATGGTAGAAGGCTTGTTTAGTCTCAAACTCTCTGACAACAATTGGTCATTTTGGCAGTTTTCACAAGCATGGACAAGCTTGTATAAAAGTAACAGACAAGAGGAATGAAAAACTTACATAGAACAAATTAGTAAGTAAATGAAATAAAGAAAACATAATGAAATCAATGAAACAGATTCTCAAATTTGCCAAACTGATCTTCTATGGTATGATGAGATTTTGACATCTGCTCCAGAGGTTTTGCGTAGCCTATCAAATATATCATTCTTTACTGAAGCAGACTGAAAAAAAAAAAAAACACAACAAGTATAGACAATTGTACCTTTTGTGTTTCTTTTTAAAAAGTTCTCTGAAGTTCATGGTAACAACATAATTTTACCATATTTAAGTAACAGGGTTATAAGCTCTGGTGCAAGATATTGGCAAGTAATAAATTAACCAGCTACAGCTTAATCACTTGATATTGTTTTCAATAAAATGATCACATTTCAGTGCTTATCAACTACATATACTTAACCCATTGATGCTGGAAGTGCATGGATACATGCATGCACTGTTCACTATATGATTTCCTTTTATCATTCTTTTTTTCAAGCATAGATGGTTCTGGAGGCACATAACCACCAAGGAGACAGTCAGTAGGCCTACCTGACATTAACAGAATATCCCATCCCTCTAATTTTTGGAAAAAAAAAGTTTCATTTCTATTATCAATATTGTTATTACTGTTATCACAATAATAGTAATAATGATAATAGTAGAAACAGATATAAACTTTTTTTTCTGGAAATTCAAGGAAAGGGGTAAATGTGAGGTAATACCTACTAATTTGACACATTGGTGACTACACACTTATGGACCATCTATGTCTAAAAGAAAAATAATAATAAACAAAACCATAACGTCCCCAGCATCAATGGGTTAGAACAACAAAAACATTTAAAAAATGGGCAACTTCATACCACTCGTCAATTGAAGAACATCTAAAATTTAGCGAAATATTCACTTCTGGTCTGCATTAGTGAGATCCAAAACTTGCTGCACCTAACGTCCATATTACCAAGTTGACACGAAAGAGAAGTGAATTATGAAATAAAAAGGACACGACGTCTCCTTGAAATCAGCCAAACAAAAGATCATACTGGACAGGATGAATTACTCTTGAAACCTCTTGAAACCCTAAAACAACTTCTAAAAAATCCTTTTCCTTTTTATCACCGAAGGGCAACGGGGATGTACTATAAACACTCTGTCCAAGGCACGAAATCACTGTCTTTTCCAGTACAGCAGAACTATTTATCCTAAAAGAAAAAAAAAAATCTCTTGTAACCTAATTCTCGCCCTCTCTTGTTTAAGAAGTTGTGGGAAAAATGCTACAGGATTTAACTCTCATGTTCTCCATCACAAATGTGAGGATAAAACTATCATCAACATATTCTTGTCAACAATGCCATGGCATGTGATCTTTACACTTTTCTTCCTCTAATTTAATAGAGTTGTCCAAGTAACTGGTACTGCAGAAGTTACATTTTCGTTCTGTGAAAAACAGGATTGGAAATGCGGGGGTGGGTGGGTGGGGGGGGGTGATTCGGTTTCAGTCTTGCAGAGTAAAATAAGATGATTTAGTGCCACACACACATAAAAAAAAAATACTCCTAAACTGTAAAGACATTAAAGACAATATCATGACAGCACTTCAGCCAAACTTGGGATATCCGAATAACAAGGAGAGGTAAATGACAAATCAGAACATGGTATTAAGCAAGTTTCAGACCTCCTGGAATTCCAAAGCCCAAGAGCTTTTGTCAACCAGAATCTTTTACTTATATTCCTTACATCCCTTCACTTCAACAACATATTGGCCACAAAGAAGGGGAAGTAAGGTAAAATTTCAGAGCTAAAAAAATACTTATCATTCATTCAAAATCTAAAAAGCAATGATCTTCATCCTTTCTAAGAAACTACGAAAATGGATGTTCCCTCAACACAAATCTATGTTCACTGAACAAGAAACTTTATGGACTCTGATCTAATGCCATGAGCAGGTCAGATCCCTGGAGTAGACTACAGTTATTGGCAGGAGCATTGACCTCATAGTCTAATTGTGTAAGATCCAGCAGGTCTGGAATCGACAGGTCAGGGTCCATCAGGAGCAACGGGTCCTGGCGACGCACTCGCTTGAACAAGCCATCTCCCGAGGACTTCGAAGCGACCTTGATGGCAAGATGCCCGGCATGCATCAGCGTCCCTTGGCTGCTTGTGACCAGCCTCAGTTTTGGGGTAGATGGATGGTTGCCCGAGTTGGTTTCACTGCCTCCCGTGCCAGCCATGTCAGTCATCCTGTCCTGCGAGGGACGTGACGTTGCAGAGCTCACTCCGCTCCCTCCGGGTTGTGGCTCGCGTCTCGCTATGCTTCCAATTTCATCCACGTCCTGCAGTGGTGAGGAAAATGGAGGTAAAAGCATGGTCCAGGGGTATATACTGTGACTAGGCAGAAAACAGGAATCTCTGCAAAACTGTACTAAAATATGTGTAAGTATGACACTTCACAAACTCATCCACATACACAAGAAATGTCATTCATCAAGTTAGAAATCCTGATTTGATGGTGACAAAATTCATGTCATATGTCATGAGCATTTCAAATGAGGAATCATGAATTATGAAATAAATCATAATGGCACATTTCATCTTTTATAAGAATATTTTAGATAAAGATTCAATACAGTATCATGAAGTATCATAATGAAGAAAAAAAAAGAAAAAAAAAAAAGAAAAAAAAAAATCTGCACCAGTTTTTCACAAATCACATCTACTGAGCTCAAAACAAATGAAGAAAAATTAAGCAACTACATGAAAACAAGCATAAAATAAACATTTGAAGAGCAAAATGCACACCAAAAATACAGGGACACTGCAAAAACCATGTCATGTCTTTTAATCATACTAAAGAAGGCACGAACTTTAGAGATGAGCAGGCAAACTACTCCTACTTAATGCCAGGCTGTTTGTTCTGCGCATCACACAGACTAGAGACTTTGAGCAATTAGTACTATTCACTTGGGAGTTGGTGACATAGCCATTACATTCCTAAAGTGACAATTGACACCATTCAAAATACATGCTAATGGCATGCTAAAAAAATAACGGTCTTAAAATTTCACATACGCCACCCCCCCACGCCCCACCCCCCACCCCCTCCCCACCAGCTCATGCAAATAAAAAAATAACGATAATTGCACTCAAATTTAAATAATGCAGAAGGAAACAAAAACTTTAAATTGCAAATACAGTACCTAATACCAATTATACTATCGCTCCACAACATAGTGAAGTCAAGCAAATACTGAAAAGAAAAAAAAAAAAACTATGTCTCATGTTATAGGGTTGTGCAGTTGTCCCTGTACCTTTCTCTCCTTGGCATCATCACTTGACTTGTGAGTGCCAGGAGGTGTGGCGGTGCTCCCTGCAGTGGCACCCAGAGGACTTGCTGGTGCCAACACTGAGTAGCCAGCAGACTCGTCACGCCCACTCACCAGCAGGTTTCGAAGCACTGAGTGTCTACTGTCATTGTTTGAACTCTGATGGGCTGTGAGGCCTCCCGAATGTCTTCCCCGCACTGTGATGGGCTCTTTGCTGATCAGCAGCTGCTGCATCGTGGGGGCATAAGGTGTGGTCAGCAGGCGCACTCCACCTGCCTGCTGCTGCTGAGGCTGCAGGAGTGCCAAGTGCCCGTCCCCACTTGCTTGAGATGAGAGCATCTGTCGCTGGCGAAACGAGAGGGAGCATAGCTTTTTCTGGGTGAGGATTGGAGACGAGTTGGGAGACAGTCCCCTCTTGACAGCCAGGGACATCTGGTTCGTGTCTATGGTGATCAGAGGCGGTGGCGGCTCAACTGTCTCCTGCACCATTACGGCCGGTGGCTCGTCTTCACCCTGGTCGTTACACCCTGGGGATCCGTCTAAACCATCTGTTGTGAGCAGGAAAAATAAGTTTCATTCTAAATTATTTTCTAAAAGAAATCTTTCCTGTTTGATAGCTTTGAAAATAATATTTAGGTATTTATAAGCAATATCTAAAAAGTGTATCTACAAGCTGTAAATCTATACACACACACACACACACACACACACACACACACACACACACACACACACACACACACACACACACACACGCACACGCACACACACACAACCTTCAAGGAGTGAAACAAATACAATCCATCTTTTCCCTTACCTTTTCCAATACAGTGCCCTGGAAGTACCTTGTTTGGATCAACAAAGTTCTCTCCTCCGTCAAAGAACTTGTTCTGTTCATACTGATTCTGCCGAGAGCCCCCTCCGTTGTCATCTTTACTATCTTTCCCTGTGTGACAGCTGGTGATGGGTGGGTCAGCATCTCGCAGAAGCTGAGCAAGACTTGAATCTTCTTTGCTGTTCAGAGTGAAATTCTTGGTGTCTCTGGAGGGTAAAAGCAAGCACATTATGAATTTACAGCATCTATACACGTTGCACATGTAACTATAATATATACATGCATCAAAAGGGCATGTGGAAAGGTAAGCAGGGGATTTACTTGTGGTATCCAAGCTGATTCTTCGGAGATACAGCAGGCTCTACCTCTGCACCCCACAACAGATCATCTGAGCTCAGCACCAGCATCTCGTCGCTATGGGGTATGTATGGAGCCCTCATGTCAAATTCATCCGAGTCCATATTCTGGTCTTCCATCTGTTCAAGGAAAATGTCAAGTGGCAGGAAATCAAAGATGTTTCAGTATACCATTTGATGTAGAAAATTATTTAACAAGATATAGCAAAAAAAAAAATATATATACATATATATTATTCTGTGATGAGATCGCAACCCACCTTGAGGTCCAATTTCGTGAACTCTGTGCCAGGGTTGGAATTCTCATCCAGTTGTGAGAAGAAACTCTCTGTTGTTGTTCTGGGGCGACTACTACAGTCCAAGTTCTGTGGGGGTTACAAAAACAATCTTTAACAATTTTCTCTCTAAGAAATAGTCTGACGTAAGGAAAAAGACAAACAGATACACACACACACACACATAAATATATATATATATATATATATATATATATATATATATATATATATATATATATATGTATATATATGTATATATATATTTATATATTCATATATATATACATATATACATACATATATATATATATATATATATATATCAGTCTACCCATATATACAAAAACAAGCAAATCTAATGTTTTTAGAGCTTCTCTATCCTTGTAACCACGAATATCCATGTTAGCTGCTAAATCTTACCCCAAAATTGATCTTCTTTTCCAGGATTGAGGGCAAAGCAGCTTGAGACAGCAGGGGTTTTGGGGGCTCAGGCGTGCGGAGACCAGCTGGGTGCGGGCTGCCGCAACTGGATGCTGGACTGTTTCCAATGCTGTTGTTGATAATCACGTTCCCTCCACTTAGCCTACGGAAACAAAATTTCCTTACAGCATATTCATTTACGTGGTTAGCACTTTGTTTGCTCTGCTCCTTCATCACAAGTGACCTCACAAAAAAAACTAAATTTTCTACATGAATTAAAACATCTCTTCCACTTTGAGCAAAGAACTACAAGAATACAAATAATAACAATAACAATAACACCCCCCCAAAAAAAATAATAATGATAACACTTCTACTTCTATTATTATTATTACTATTACTATTACTTTTACTACTACTACTACTAATGATGATGATAATAATAATAATAATAATAATAATAATATAATAACAAAAATAACTTGAACAACATTAATGATAAATAACAATATTAGATATGAAAGAAGAAAAAGGAAGAGGATCAAGAATAAAAATAAAAATAAAAGCATAATACGAGAAGCCAACTGACCTGCTGCTAATACGCTTCTCGTCACTGATTAACTTCTTCTCGTAACCCGAGTTGCTCTCCTGCTCTTCGGATACAGATGAGGCAGTGGTGAAGAGGACATCAGTGGTAGAAATGGGTATCTGGCCGTAGTCAAATGAGAACATATCATCCAGGTTGGGCATGAACGCAGGCAGTGGCACGCACGTGTCACCCCCCGACGGAGCCAAGTGGGTCAAGTCTTCGGGTTCTTCCTTCAACACTGAAAGCATCATCAAAAAGACTCTAAAATATTGGTTTTATAAATGCAAAAAATGGATCATGATTAGATATGATATGCTGGAAAGATATGCAAATGATTGAACAAGATACAAATCTTTCACGAATGTTATTAAAAGTATAATGAAGCTTCTGAGAGGACAGCTAAAAAAATCCCAGAAGAACTTAGGGACACTCCTCTTACCTGTGCACTGTGGATCATCTTCAGAGAACGTCAAGAATCCTTTGTTCATTTCCTCAGTGCGAGGAGCGAAGATCTTGGATGTGGTAGCCACAGGTGTTGGAGGCGGGCCCGCTGGTGTCACACGCGGAGTCTGTAAGGACAGGTGTTGCTCTTAAAAATTGTTCATGCAGAAAGCATTTTCAATCTCAAGTTCGAAAACAACAAATTTACTTCAAGAGATAAACATCCCCCTACAACATTGACTACGAGAACCACAAGTATAAGGTAACACAAAGTATTGATTTGTTTTTTTTACACACAAAAAAACAACAACAATATTGCATCTTTTGAAAGACCTTTCTTAGTAAAAAGTGTATCTGATAGAGCAGTTTCCATTCAGGCAACAGACTCACCTTGGATTGTGTAGGAGACTTGGGCAGAGGGAGCGTGGGTGTGGGAACACTGGGAGCCACAGTGGGAGATGAAATGCTGACTGGCGGGGAGCTGCTCTCCACCTTGCTGCAAGTGCTGTCTGGCTCTTTGCTGCTGTTGGTGCTGCTGCTCTTGCTGCACATCAATTGCAGTTCTGATAAAATCTCTCCTGGAGACTCTACACCACTGTTGAAGAACAATCAGTCTTTGTTAGCCTGAAAACTCCAGGTGGTAAGACATACAAGCACAAAAAGCCCTTTCATTAGCAGATAATGATAATTACACCTATCTCTGTAATTAACCGACATTTAAACACTGTGTGAAATCTGATTGTCCCTTCGTCATTCCTTATTTTGATACAAGAAGGTACTGTTCTTCCTTCTTGATATGGTGGTTGTACACAAGGCATTCAGAGGTGGAATGCCTTGGCTGGTCTGCAGTCAGAGATCACATGCAGTTTAGTGCGGTATGCCTGCACTAAAAGGAGTCAAGTACTGGGGACCAGTCTGTCTCCAGGGTAGCTTAACACAGAGACTGTCATAAGCAGTGAAAGGTCTGTCATGAACACTATGTGAGGGAGATGACTGTATAATGCAGTTACTTATTCTAGGGAAATAGAAACTAGAAAACCTTGAAATCACTTGTAAGTCTAAGCCAGTCTTTCCATTTTTTAGACTTTTTAGGACCCTGTGCATTCACCTAAACATTCTTGAGACCCATTGATATAGGGATTTGATATGACATATTAGATAAAAAAAAAAGGATCATTCAGTTACTGATGTAATATTATTTTCTCAAAAATATAAAATAATAATGAAAAAAAAGCATATACTTCAAAAAGAAATGCTGAGAGTTTATCTACAATAGATACAAATTAATTATTTCCTAATGAATAAAAAAAAAATTGTGTCAAAACACAAAAATGAGTGATTTACCAATTCAAAAGTAAAACTAGATCTTGCTATTTATGATCAACAATGATCTTTCTAATAAATAAATAGACATGCCTATTTGATTCTTACCCATGACATATATTTAGTTTTCAGTGCTGTCATGGTTGAAAAGCTAGCCTCACATTGGTTGGTGCTGAATGGTACCAATAGTTATTGTTGCATCAATGCACAATGGGGACTCGTGAAAACACTCAAAAGAGTCCAATAACACTGCACTGAACTCTTACTGTTTTATCAGATGATAAATCAGAGGCATTCTAAGCTGACTCAAGTGTTCTCTTATGTTCTCTGCTATCCCAAAAAACCCTTGGTAGTTTTCTGTGGTCCCCTATGCCTGAGAAAAACTAGTCTAAAAAACTTGATATTCCAAGCATGATTTTTTTTATGCATTTCCATACAACTACCTCTTACACACTGCACCTCTCCTCTCTCCCATCACCATATCACCCTCTCATATTCCTTTATCCTTCTCCATTAATCCTAAGAGGGTTAATAAAGTATTTAAAAAATACATATCTGCACATAAGTCTCTCTCTCTTGTGTATTTTTTATATTTCATATCAACCAACCTATTCAGTAATCCATCTTTAAACCCATTACTTCACTGACCATAAAATATTACTATTATCCAATCCCACTATATATCCACCCACTTACTAAACTGTCCATCAACTGCGAACCCATTTCTCCATACAACCAACTGCCAACACATATAACTCATCCAAATGCCAACCACCACATCACCGCGAGTGAAATGTCCCACCCAGAGTCCACACCCCCGTGCAAGTGCCATCGACTGCCAGCACCATTGCACAGGAGGGTGAGTAATGGCATGACGGCTGCCTAGATCATCTCCTCAAGGAACCTTCAAAGAAGACGAATGGCCTGCATACATTGGCCGAACCCAGTATAACTCCCAAAGATTTATTGAATAACCTGCCAGTTTTTGTTTTTTCCCCCCCCCAAACCAGACCAGAAACCATTGAAGTTAATAACCAAGACTGTTTCATATATTGATATTTATGCCAAAATGGAATCATGGATCTGCTCCAACTCCCCTCCTTCTTCACAGCTGCTGCTATATAACCAACCATTTACTCAGTGACATATGAATTACACGTAAGCACCGTGCATCAATCACAACACACAATGGTCCTTTGTGCAACAGTTACTCCGACCATGAAGAAAACTTGATGATTATTCATAAGCTTGTCTCCTCCTTCCCTTCTTTCTTCCCCTCTGTCTCTAATCTCTCCTTCGTGTGATTGCTTGGACTGCCTTCACTCTCCCCTTCTTCCTATTATCTCACTCTTCTCGGCCTCTTGCTTCTTCTCCCTGTCCTTACTCTCTTCGTTTTTCCAAAAAGGGAGGGAGGAGGAGGTATGAGGAGAGAGGGAGAAAAGGAGGAGAAGAGGGGTGAGAAGAGAGAGGGGGAGAGGGAGAGGAAGAGGGAAAGGGAGAGGAAGAGGAAGAGGAAGAGGGAGAGGAAGAGGGAGGTAGGGAGGGAGGAAGGGAGAGAGGGTGGGAGAGAGGGAGAGAGAGAGAGAGAGAGAGAGAGAGAGAGAGAGAGAGAGAGAGAGAGAGAGAGAGAGAGAGAGAGAGAGAGAGAGAGAGAGAGGGAGGGAGGGAGAGGGAGAGGGAGAGGGAGAGGGAGAGGGAGAGGGAGAGGGAGAGAGAGAGAAGGGGAGAGAGGGAGAGGGAGAGGGAGAGAGGGAGAGGAAGAGGAGGGGAGAGAAGGAGGAGGAGGAGGAAAAGATGAAGAAAGAGAAGGAGAAAGAGAAAGAGGAGAAGAAACAAGAAGAAGAAGGAAAAGAAGGAGGAAGAGGCAGATTGATGATGATGATGATGATGACGATGATGAAGAACGAGTAGGAGGAAGAGGGGAGAAGGGGAAGGGGAAGGGGAAGGGGAAGAGGAAAAGAGGGAGAAATAGGAGGAGACTGGGGAGTAGGGGGAGGAAAGGAGTAAGGGAAGGAGAGGGAAGGAGGGAAGGAGGGAAGGAGGGAAGGAGAGAGAAGGAGAGGGAAGGAGAGGGAAGGAGGGAAGGAGAGAAGGAGAGAAGGAGGGAAGGAGAGAAGGAGGGAAGGAGAGAGAAGGAGGGAAGGAGGGAAGGAGAGAGAAGGAGAGGGAAGGAGGGAAGGAGAGAGAAGGAGAGGGAAGGAGGGAAGGAGAGGGAAGGAGAGAGAAGGAGAGGGAAGGAGAGAGAAGGAGAGGGAAGGAGAGAGAAGGAGAGGGAAGGAGGGAAGGAGGGAAGGAGAGAAGGAGAGAAGGAAGGGAAGGAGGGAAGGAGAGGGAAGGAGGGAAGGAGAGGGAAGGAGAGAGAAGGAGAGGGAAGGAGGGAAGGAGAGGGAAGGAGAGGGAAGGAGAGGAAAGGAGAGGGAAGGAGGGAAGGAGAGGGAAGGAGAGGGAAGGAGAGGAAAGGAGAGGGAAGGAGAGAGAAGGAGAGGGAAGGAGGGAAGGAGAGGGAAGGAAAGGAAAGGAGAGGGAAGGAGAGGGAAGGAGAGAGAAGGAGAGGAAAGGAGAGGGAAGGCGGCGGGGGGCCTGGTGAGCGCGACGCGACCCGGAAGAGCGGCGAGCCTCCTTGATTCATGATCCCGCACTTATATTGCCGGCATGTGCAACCGCGCCGAAAATGGCTTCTCCGTTCGCGCGGAACTCTCCGCCGAAAGAGAGAGAAAAAAAAACACTCACAAGAGAGAGAAAGCGAGCGAGAAAAAGCCATGTCTTTTCCCTCCGCGAGTCGGAAGGAAAGCGCGTTCCCGCCGCCCCTTGCGCCGCCCCCGCCGCCCGCGCCGCCCGAGAGCCGTCATCACGCGGCGCCTCTCCCGCGATCGCCGCCGCCCCCCTTCGACAACTTTTCCAAATCATTCATTAATATGAAACTTTGGCTATCGATCTCCCGGTGACCGTTTATCATGATTTAGAAAGAAGAAAGAAACAAAGTGAACATATCCGCACGGGGAGGGGGAGAAGGGGGAAGGGAGGGAGGAAGGGGGAAGAGAGGGAGAGAGGGGAAGGGGGAAGAGAGGGAGAGGGGGAAGGGGGAAGGGGGAAGGGGGAAGGGGGAAGGAGGGAGAGGGGAAGGGGGAAGAGAGGAAGAGGGGGGAAGGGGGAAAGTGGGGAGGGGGAGGGGGGAGATGCGGAGGAGGGAAAGAGAGAAAGCCCGAAGGAGCGACGGGTGGGGGGGAGGGGAGAGAGAGTGGTGTGAGGGAGGGAGGAGGGAGAGATAAACAGCAACAAAGAGATAGTGAGGGGGAGACACAACGTAGCACCTCTTGATATAATTGGGAAGCATGATTTCAAGAGGAAGGGCAGGGGGAAGGGGAGGGGGAGGGGGAGGGGGGGTATCTTGGGAGTGCCTTCTTCCGAGCGGCCTAAGGCGACTTGGGCTATGGTTTTCCCCCATCTGCTGAATATGGGGTAATTTTTTTTTTTTTTTTTTCTCAAGCCGACTGATTCCCGGATTTGTTTTCCCGTTTTTTTTTCTTTTTCCTTTTTTTCTGGAACGTTTTTTATGTTCATACTCTAAACTTTGTATTAGTCGCTGGGTGCTCTCTCTCTCTCTCTCTCTCTCTCTCTCTCTCTCTCTCCGACATCAGTGTCATATCTCGACACACTCCAGATCTTCTTATTTGCGGATTACTTATCTGAATCTCTGGTCTATGGAGAGGTATTTGGAGAATTTCTGTTTGACCTTTCTCTCTCTCTCTCTCTCTCTCTCTCTCTCTCTCTCTCTCTCTCTCATTCTCTCTCTCTCTCATTCTCATTCTCTCTCTCTTTCTGTTTGTTTTCTTTTTCTTTTCTTTTTTTTAGGCCGAAAAAGCACTGGCGTGATGTGCAACCGGCCCTCCGTCTTCGGGAAAGGGACAAATATATTCACGCCTGCTACAGCAAATCGAAACCCCCCTCTTCGAAGGACGGGAGGGGGGTGGGGGAAGGGTGGGGAGGGGCGGGGCAGAGAGCAAAAGGCGGTGGCAGGGGAGGAGAGGAAGGGTATGGGGGATATAGACAGGGTGCTATTGCTATTAGGCTGAGTGGAAATAATACTAGTGGTATTATTACGAGTATACACATTAGTAAAATATAAATAATATAAAATATTCACAACAGTGATGATGGTGATGATAATAACAAACACTCAATAATAGGAGGAACGGAATGAAGCAACAGGTGTCAGGAAGAAGCGAGAGAGAAACTAGGAAGCAGCCGGAGACACAGGCGGAGAGGTGACCGGGCAGCGCTCGTCAGCCCAGCCGGCCAGACGCCTCGGCGCCGCGCCGGTCGAGCCGACACCTCACAGAAAGCTTGAAGAAGAAGAAGAAGAAGAAGAAGAAGAAGAGAAGAAGAAGAGAAGAGAAGAGAAGAGAAGAGAAGAGAAGAGAAGAGAAGAGAAGAGAAGAGAAGAGAAGAGAAGAGAAGAGAAGAGAAGAGAAGAGAAGAGAAGAGAAGAGAAGAGAAGAGAAGAGAAGAGAAGAGAAGAGAAGAGAAAAGAAAAGAAAAGAAAAGAAAAGAAAAGAAAAGAAAAGAAAAGAAAAAAGAAAATAAAAGGAAAGGAAAGGAAAGGAAAAGAAAAGAAAAGAAAAGAAAAGAAAAGAAAAGAAAAGGAAAAGAAAAGGAAAAAGAAAACAAAAGAAAACAAAAGAAAACAAAAGAAAAGAAAAGAAAAAGAAAGAAAACAGAAGAAGAAGAAAAAAAAAGTGTAAAACTGCTGACGTACCTGACGACGTAGTTGAGGCACACGACGTACTGGGGCTTGTGGTCCTTGGGTCCGTGGATGAGCGTGGCCTGCGTCACCAGCCACACGTAGCCTCCGCCTCTCGCCAGGAACCGGTACTGCCCGGTCTCCACCTGGCCTTTGCTACGCACTGCAACGGAAACAAAACACGGTGTCAACACGGGTTCTCCACGCGCAGTCACACACACACCTTGACATTAACAAATATTTCATTTTAGAGATTTGCATCCCAGTCGCATGCTCCTTTTTAGTTTCGAAAACGAATCTAAAAAAAAAGTGTATTCGGTCTTCACTAGTACAAGGAGCGAGATCTAGAGGCTATAAAAAACCTACGGCCTTTACTTGCCAGGTTACACTTATATTAAAACTAATAATAAAAAAACTGAAGTATCAATTTTATTGTTACGTTTCTATGCGAAATTATATATATATATATATATATATATATATATATATATATATATATATATATATATATATATATATATATATATATATATATGCATTTATTTATATACATATACATACATACATACACATATATATACATGTATTCATATATAAATATATACATATATACATATATATATATATATATATATATATATATATATATATATATATATATATATATATATATATATATATATATATATAGAGAGAGAGAGAGAGAGAGAGAGAGAGAGAGAGAGAGAGAGAGAGAGAAAGAAAGAGAGTGAGGAAGGAAGGGAGGGAGAGAGAGAGAGAGAGATAACAGAGGATCCTGCCGAGCCACGCCCTTCCCGCTCTGCATTCAAATGACTTTCCATACAAACACACTTTCCCCCACAGGTACTAAACCACTTATCTTCCCCCTCCCACCGCCCACACAACCGCACTATACCAAACTCGTGCTACTACCCATGACACACAAGTTTCGAACTTATTCCCCCATTCTGGGTCTTTCCACTCTACACTTCTTTCCCGCGTGTCTACGTGGCGTTGCCGCAAAGGGCCGCCATGGCTTTCATCTGCTTCCCCGAGAAATTACGCTACGGTAAACATCAACGGAAGGGCTCGGTGGCGGTAGAACTTGGTGGCATCTCACGAATGGTCGCCTGGCTGGATGGGGGGGGGGGGGGGGGATACCGACTGATGGAGTAGGGGGCAGGGTGCGGATGGCAAGGGTAAGGGCAAGGGAAGGAAGGCGATGACAAGGGCAAGGGCAAGGGAAGGAAGGCAATGCCAAGGGCAAGGGAAGGAAGGCGATGGCGATGGCAAGGGAAGGGTGGCGATGGTAAGGGATACATCCGCCAAAAGGCTTCTCTGCTGCGCACGAAAGAATTTATGGTGTCTGGAAAAAAAATATCCGGAGGGGAAAAGGCCGGAAGGTGTGGCTCGGTCCCTGGCGTTAGTAGCCCCTTGAGACCCGAGGACTAACCCTAACGTGCGTGGCCTCCGGGTAGGACCTCCGGGAAGGGGCCCGGGCCACAGCTCTTCCAGTAATGGCTACGCGCCGGGGAAGGCCGATAAAACGCCAGATAATACGCGCGCGAGGTTAGGAAGGAAAACATACAGAACGGCCGCTTCCAAAGGACGTCGCTCGGCCTCGTCGCTTCAGGACGACCCGATCTGACCTCAAGGGCAGGGAGGCGCATCCGAATAGCTTATGAGACCGCGGAACTCGCGTCGTGGCGGGAGGGGGGAGAGAGAGAGAGAGAGAGAGAGAGAGAGAGAGAGAGAGAGAGAGAGAGAGAGAGAGAGAGAGAGAGAGAGAGAGAGAGAGAGAGAGAGAGAGAGAGAGAGGGGAGGGAGGGAGAGATAGAGAGAGAAAAAGCGCGAGAGCAAGAAAACGAGAAAGAAAGAAGGAAAGAGTGTGTGTGCGTGTGCGTGTGCATGTGTGTGCACACGCGCGCACTCGCGTGTCGTCCCTCATAAGTGCCACACCAACGTCATCAGTCTCAAGCTGCTCCTTAGCCCGTGTCCGCATCCGCTGATATCAAACTGGCAGGCTCTGGCTAAACCTTGGCTATACCCCGCACTACGTCCCTTGGTAGCCCAGTTCGCGAGTAATCTTCCCAAGAGTTCACACCAATATTAAGTTTTGTTACATTCAAACCACAAGCTGAAAAAAACACTCAAGCTAAAAAATTCTCACGCGCTCAAGTTATTCTCAGCTCACCCGTATGAGGAAACATTAGGAAAACAAGTGCACGACCTTAAAGTAAGGAAATTCTTGAACAAATCTCTGATTTCATTTTCCGCCTCGCGGGCAGAGGACACCACATCAGTTGCGCGGCCCGGAAGTTCTCCATTTCAAGTAGATTGTAGCGCCATGTAAGTATATGCGCGCTTGCTTGCTTGCTTGCTTGCTTACTTGTTTGCTTTCGTACGTGTGTCCCTCGAATACATACATATGTGTCGCTAAAAAGCTTCAGAGCCTAAACTCCACAAAAGGAAAGAGCCTAAACTCCACAAGAGGAAACTAAAATTGGAGTCGAAAGAATCGGCCACAGGCGGATAAAATCTCACACGACCCGCGGGGAAGAGAGCAAAAGGCGGGAAAAGGCAGCCGTCCAGTCCACACGTCGGGCGTGTCTGCGGACATTCATCACGACTTCGGGACTTTTTTTGCCACAGCGACCACGCGGCCGTGAAAGGGACGAGCGGGCGAGAAGGCTGGCTCGGGACTCATCTGTCTTGCTCTCTGATCTGATTCCTGCATTACCGCCAGATTCTCCACTCCAATTCCTGAGTCTTCCTTCCTCCTCTTTTCCCTCAGCCTACCTCTTCTTCTTTTCCTCCCTCTCTCTCTCTCTCTCTCTCTCTCTCTCTCTCTCTCTCTCTCTCTCTCTCTCTCTCTCTCTCTCTCTCTCTCTCTCTCTCTCTCTCTCTCTCTCTCTCTCCCTCTCCCTCTACCATTCTACCCCCCCCCACACCCTCGCACCCCTCCCGCCTCTCGGCTGTGACGGAGAATTAATTATTCATAACATCTTCCTCGTAACCGTTAATCTGAAGTTCCACGCCATATTTCCCCCGAAACTCCAATACTGGGCCTAAAGGGCGTAACAAGATCTCCCGGGATCTGGGCGGCTTCAGAAGACGTAGGCGTTCCGAGCCATCGACGCCCAGAGACACAGGGAGGGGAGATAAAACGCTAGACAGGAAAATATATATATATATATATATATAAATATATATATATATATATAATATATATATATATATATATATATATATATATATACAGGACACACAGATAAACATCGAGACAGCGAGAGGAGAAACAGAAAGGGAAAGGGCGAGGGAAAAGGAGGAGGGAGGCATGAAGAGGAGGAAGAGGAGAAAGAGGTGGAGAAGGGGGAAGGGGGGAAGGGGGGAAGGAGGGAAGAAGGGAGGGAAGGAGAGAAGGAGAGAGGGACTGATGGAGGGAGATAAGGAGGAGGGAAGGTGGAAAGGATGGTAAGATGTGAGGATGAGATGAAGAAAGAGAGAAAGAGAGAGAGAAAGAAAGAGAGAGAGAGAGAGAGAGAAGGCGCCTTCCTTGTCGGGTTTCAGGACCTGACGTCGCGGTCGGGCGCTTCCGCCCCAAAGCACATGAAAAAGGGAAACATCGCAAGCGAAGCCGAGGCGCGCGACGGTCGGCAGAGAGAGAGAGAGAACAAATAACTCTAATCAAATGTAAACGGGAAGAGGAGACGGGTTCCGAGAGCCTGCGACCCTCACAGGGAAATAAATGACAAAAATAAGACGCGGCGAGTCCCGGAGCCAATCAAGATGCGACGGCACTGCAAGGCCACACCGCCGGAGCCGCGGTGCCGCCAGAGGGATCGGCATCACTCGCGCGGGAGGGATCGGGTGGACAGACGGCGCGGCGCGGCTGTCTCCTCGCTGTCTCCTGGTCGCTTCTCCTCTGCCCGCCCATCGCTCCTCCTCCCCCGCCCACTTCTCTTCTTCCCCTTCGCCATTCCTTCCACTCTCCTCGTGCGAAGTGAGTGTCTGGGCGACGAAGGGAGAAGACAAAGGGACGCCAACGACGAACGCATTCACGCAGGGAAGACGAAGTCGCGGAAGGGGAAGAGGACGAGCAGGATTGACCAACGACCCCCCCCCCCCACCCTGTCTTCCCCAAGCAGTAAGTTTCCTAGCGTTGATGGGAACGAGGGGAGGAAGGGAGGATGAAAGGAAGAGCGAGAAAGGAGAGAGAGAGAAAGGAGAGAGAGAGAGAGAGAGAGAGAGAGAGAGAGAGAGAGAGAGAGAGAGAGAGAGAGAGAGAGAGAGAGAGAGAGAGAGAGAGAGAGAGAGAGAGAGAGAGAGAGGGGGGGGGGGCAAAATTATTTATAGATAGATATATAGATAGAGAGGAAAAGAGGGAGAGAAGGGGAAGAACAGAGAGAGGGAGAGAGGAACTGAGAGAAAGATAAAGAGGGGGAGGAGGAGGAGGTGTAGAGAGAGGCGCCTATCATCCGTTCCGTCCTTGTTGAGGGAAATCCTCAGGCAATCCGGGGCGGGAGGGGGGGGGGGAGGCCGTAATGAGCAGGAGCGAACGACCGGCGGCAGGGACAGATGGAGCGAAGAAATGACAAACGGAAGAGGAAGCCGGAGCCAAGAGACATGAAAGGAAATCGAACAGAAACTTGTAGACGGATATTAAGGCAATGGCCGCCGGGGACGGCTGAGAGCGCGCCTCTGATCGCCGCCAATGACGTCAAGACATCGCCTGTTGGGGGGGAGGGGAGGAGAGGGATTACGAACCAGATATCCTTTTATCACTAGAGCCAAGGAAATGGCCCACGCCCGCCCGCAGTAACCGCCACGAGGATGCCCACCCACCCACCCCTCCCTCCCTCCCTCAACACACACGGCGGTGTCACAGGATTTCGCCTTAGTTTACTTTGCGCTTCTTTCTGCCTGTAAGGAACAGCACAGCCATGCCCGATGCAGTCGCCTTCCTGTCCAATACTTGCAGCAGACGGAAGTGCTCTGGGGGGGGGGCGTGTGTGTGTGGATTGCACCTTCAATCACCGCGGTTGCAACACCGACCCATCATGGCACGCACGCCCCTTGGCTCCCTTTGATCTGGTCTGTTTGGGCAACGAAAACATAATATCTCCCCCATGGACCGTGGTGTATATATGAAAAGCTTAATGAGCTATCATTCTTGCCGTCTCTCTCTCCCTCATTCTTTCCCTTTCCCTTTCTCTCTCTCTCTCTCTCTCTCTCTCTCTCTCTCTCTCTCTCTCTCTCTCTCTCTCTCTCTCTCTCTCTCTCTCGGCTCATTGCACTTCGTCTCTCTCTCACACTCCTCTCTTCTTCCCCCCTTCTCTCATCCTCTCTCTCTTCCTCCATCTCTCTCTCTCACTCTCACTCTCTCTCTCTCTCTCTCTCTCTCTCTCTCATCTCCATCTCTCTCTCTCTCTCTCGCATCTAACTATTTTCCTCTCAATCATTCTTCGGCCTCGGCCACTCTCATCTATACTCCTCTGTTCTGCCCTCTCCATCATCTCACTCTCCTCCTCTCGATAAGTTTCAACATCCTCCCTCTCCTCTCCTCCGCTCTCTCTCTCTTCCCATCTCTCTCCCTCTCTTCCCATCTCTCTCCCTCTCTTCCCCTTCTCTCGCTCCCTCTTCCCTTCTCTCGTTCTCATCCCTCCTTTCTCTTTCACATCCCTTCTCTCACTCTCTCCCCCCCCTCTCTCTCTCTTACTAACTGAGGAAAACACATCAGGTATTCGAATTCTCTCTGCCAAGAGATCACGCACGGATATAGGGACACGGCAAATGCTAATACGTGGACCTGACCTGGAATCTACTACCTCGTAATGTTAAAGACACCACTAACCTCAATAATTTCAAGATTAAATTGAAAGAACATTTCCTAAATTGACAGCTGTGATATCTTATTCGACATGTAACATATGTATTATATACATATTGTTTTGCAATAAATTATTTATGTGAAAAGAATACCTATTGTACTTAATGGAATAAAGTTTTTTGAATTTTGAATTCTGTCTGTCTGTCTGTCTAAAGTCAATTCACTCAGTCACTCACTCCTACTCCCACTCCCAAATTTTCCCCATTTGTCCCTTCGGTACCAGCTTCGCCCATTACCCGCCTCGCCCGCCCCGGCCTACGCCCGTCCATCTGGCTAATCAGAACGACTCCAACTCTCGCTGTGAGAACTCCCATTGGATGGCTCAACTGTCCTTTGTCCTCTCGTTGGCTTTTCAACCGAAATGCGACTTCGCAGATCCACGAATGCCGCGCTGGGGATGCCCACAAGTATGGGTCGGGCGTTCCAGTGCATACACATGGAGGCATTCCCCCCCCCCCCATGCCCTTCATATCGTAATAAGCCTCCCCCCTCTCCCCCCTGGTGCTCCTCTGTCCTGCGTCCCCGACCGGCCTTCAGACGGCGCCCGAGTCTCGCAACTTGTGAGGAATGTCGTAATGACATCTGACAAACTGCAATCCCAGGATATCTCCTCTCCGCCCCTCCTATCCAGCACCCCCCTTCCCCCCCGGCCCCCTCGGATTCAAACTTTGTCGTATCTAGAGCAACTTTTCTCTCGCTTATGACGTAAGAGGAGGACTCTCCGCGCCTACTTGTGTTCGCTCATTTTCTCTCTCTCCTCTTCAATCCTCTCTTTCTCCATCGGTGTCTCTCTCCTCTCCCTTTTCCTATCCTACAAGCTCGTCCCTTCTTCTATCTCCACCTCCTTCATATTTCCTTAGTTCTTCCAAATAAATATTCCTTTTCGATCACCCCTCCCAGACACATACCACCCCTCCCCTCTTCCCCGTCGCCGGTGTGAGTGCGTATGTTGTTCCATGCTGTACGCCTCCCCTCCTCCCTCTCGGCCGAGGAGCACCTGCTACTCCCGAGTCAACAGGTGTCCCGCGACGGCCCAGGAGCGAGTGCTGGGCAGCTGCTGCTTCAGCCGAGCCAACATAGCCCTTCGCCCATGCCCATTAGCATACTACACCTGCTATAGTCACTGGCACTAAGTCAGGCGAGGTAACCACGCCCCCTGCATATCCGCAACCAACCAGGAGCGCGTTTCTCGCTGGATACAAGACGGGCGTTTTGGCTAGAGAGAGAGAGAGAGAGAGAGAGAGAGAGAGAGAGAGAGAGAGAGAGAGAGAGAGAGAGAGAGAGAGAGAGAGAGAGAGAGAGAGAGAGAGAGAGGGAGAGAGAGAGAGAGAGAGAGAGAGAGAGAGAGAGAGAGAGAGAGAGAGAGAGAGAGAAAAGGGAGGGGTGGGGCTAATTCCGTCTGGCTTGGTGTCGGCGACTCACGATGATTTACTTCTACATTACTATCATACTCCAAGAATTAATTTTTAAATTAAGAATGAATCGCGGTTCGACGGGACAACGAACCGCGATGTATACCGATGTATTGGCGACACAACCAAGTCGCAACAACAGCAATCCATGGCAAAGGACTGTGGCAATGTTGCAAGAGCTAACAAACAAGCAAGCAAAAGTAATCTGCTTTACCTTACGCTTTATCGAACTCGGATCGTGAGTTTGCTAAGCGAAGCTGCCTAAAGAGAGAGAGAGAGAGAGAGAGAGAGAGAGAGAGAGAGAGAGAGAGAGAGAGAGAGAGAGAGAGAGAGAGAGAGAGAGAGAGAGAGAGAGAGAGAGAGAGAGAGAGAGAAGAGAGAGAGAGAGGGAGAGAAGAGAGAGAGAGAGAGGGAGAGAAGAGAGAGAGAGAAGTGAGAGAGAGAGAAGTGAGAGAGAGAGAGAGAGAGAGAGAGAGAGAGAGAGAGAGAGAAGAGAGAGAGAGAGAGAGAGAGAGAGAGAGAGAAAGAGAGAAGAGAGACAGAGAGAGAGAGAGAGAGAGAGAGAGAGAGAGAGAGAGAGAGAGAGAGAGAGAGAGAGAGAGAGAGAGAGAGAGAGAGAGAGAGAGAGAGAGAGAGAAGAAGAGAAGAGAAGAGAAGAGAAGAGAAGAGAAGAGAAGAGAGAAGACAGAGAAGAGAAGAGAGAAGACAGAGAAGAAAAGAGAGTGAGAGAAAAAAGAGAGAGGGGTGGGGGAGATAACCCTCCCCTCCCCTGCCAGCATTACACAGGCACTACTACCCGCTTCGCCTTCACTTGCCTAGTAGAGCAGCGTAAAGTCGCACTTCCAATACAATACCCGAAGATTTTCGTCCTATTGGAGGGGCTGCGGCCGCCCTGGAGCAGGTGGCGTCTGCCTCTCATTGGTCGAGAGGTTATTGCTTTTATAGGAGCTGCTCGTAAGGACCAATTCGCCGGAGTTGAGGGCTTATTCTGGCCTCTCGCATATATTTATCTTATTTATCTTTTTTCTCTCTTTCTTTTTGTCTGTCTGTCTGTCTATCTGTCTCTTTTTCTCTTTCTTTTTTTGTCTCTGTCCCGCTTTCTATCTCTGTCCTTCTGTCCCTCCGTCCCTCCCTCCCTGTTTCTTTCTCCCTCCCCTCTTAAACTAAGTGAGAAAATGGGGAGTGTGTGTGTGCGTGATTGTACTTGTACGTGTGCGTGCATGTGCGTGTGTGCGTGAGTGTGCGTGCATGTGCGTGTGTGCGTGAGTGTACGTGCATGTGCGTGTGTGTGTGCGTGCGCGTGTGACACAGATCCCGACTTCAAGCACGGCGTGTGGCCCTGCGTAGGTCCAATCAGGGCCCGACTTCTCGTCTGAGGCCGTGACGCCGCGGCACTGTGCGGGACACCGTTAGCGAGCGGGGCAAGTGGTCACGTAATCCGGATGGCGTGTCACGGCAGCTGATTGGTGTGTCGTGACCGAGGCTGCCCGGCGGCCGCGCCACGTGACCGGCCGCGTGTACCGATGGACATCAAGTACGACTTTCTGCCACGCCCCCCCCCCCAAAAAAAAAAGGCATGGGGCGGGGTAAGTCTGACGTTGACAGCGCTACGGGATTGGGAAGTCATGCATGACGAGGTTTCCAAGAATTTCTCTAAGACAAGTTGGCTTCGAAGTTTCGACTTGGCTTATCCAACAGTTACGATCATTTTGCAACAGAGTCTGCTGATCGCAACAATGCAGAATCCACCACTTGCCCCCCGCATTGCACATTCATAAACACATGAGCACGAGAGCGCGCGCGCGAGCACGCTATCCGGGATTCACCTGCTGCCGCCGATGCTAACCAAGCAACTAAAATGGGGCATCAGCATTTTCATATACTCTTGTTGTCTCCTTTTTTTTTTGTCGGGATGGGCGTGCCTCTCCCCTGCCCGGTGCCAACAAGAACATTCCGCGCAGCATGAAATCGCCCATGCCAGCAGCTGGGCCCAACCCTCCCTCTGACTTTTTCTTCGCATCTGCCACCTGCACCATTCACAGGCTGCTTACCGCAATCTTCATCATCGTGATCAATGTCAACACTATTATCGCAGCCACTGCCAATGCCAGTTTATTTTCCTCATTATCGTACTTATCAGCCTCATCGGTGTCAATAAAATTATCATTAGTCATTCCTACCACTGCAATAGCAGTATACAGCTGCAATAGGTATACTTACACAGATATATAGGGGGCGCCATCGAGCCTCGTTCCCCAATACTCGTTCGATACCGATACCATCTCCTATTCCCCTCATTCCATCTCCATACCAAACCCCCCCCCACCCTTGGAAATCCCTAAGGAATACATCCCTTACCACTTAAACTACATTTCTCCCCTTCCCTCCTCTTCACACTCTCTCTTCATGCTCTCTCTCTCTCTCTCTCTCAGATTCTCTCATCATCATCTACTCTCCTCGTTCTCTTCTCTCTCCAACTCACTCTCTCTCTCTCTTTCTCTCTCTCTCTCCCTCCCTCTCACCCCCCTCTCTCTCTCCACCTCTCTCACCTCTCTCTCGTCTCACTGCTCATCTCTCTCCTCTCTCTCTCTTCCTCTTCATCTCCTCTCTCCTCACCTCACCTCTCTCAACTCGACTCTTTCTTCCTCCTCTCTCTCTACTCTCTCTCTCTCCGCCTATCTCTCTCGTCTCATCTCTCCTCTCTCTTCCTCCTCTTCTCCGTCTTCTCTCTCTCTCTCTCTCTCTCTCTCTCTCTCTCTCTCTCTCTCTCTCTCTCTCTCTCTCTCTCTCTCTCTCTCTCTCTAAGCCTCCCAAACCACGGCCATCAACTGCTAGTGTGACTTTCCTTTCCTCCGCTGTCTTTCGAGAACCGTCGGCTTCCCTTCCTCCCTGCCCGACCGACCGACCGACCGACCGCACGGAGCCTTCCTCGGGCCTCTCTGCTTGCACGGTTTCCTCTTTTCTGCTTCCGAGCTTGCGTTGGACCCGGCTTTGGCTTTCCGTGCCATGGAGTCCTCGAGGAGTCCTCATGGAATCCTCATGGAATCCTCATGGAATCCTCCCCTTGGCCTTGGCCCTTTCCAGCGTCCCTCATCTACGCATCTTTCATTACTTCCCTCAGTCTTGTCCTGACACACAAACCGCCCTGCCCAAAGTCCTTCTGTCACGTTCTATGCGCTCTGTTTTCTCTCTCTCTCTCTCTCTCTCTCTCTCTCTCTCTCTCTCTCTCTCTCTCTCTCTCTCTCTCTCTCTCTCTCTCTCTCTCTCTCTCTCTCTCTCTCTCTCTCTCTCTCTCTTCATTTCCTTCACACAAATTCGATTTATTTTTTTTATTTTTTTTTTTTTTTACCGTCCCCCTTTATCATCACCCTCCTCTCCCTTCAGCTTTCTCTTTATTCATGACTTGCCGGCCATTCTTCATTTCTTTCTGCCTTCTCCGAGCCTGACTGCCCCCCCTCCCCTCCCCCCCTCTCTCTCTGTGACGTCATTCCGGAACCTTGTAATACGGTTTCATGGGTCCCGGTCGCCTCGTCTCGCCTCCACACACGCACCCTCTCCCTCGGCTCCTGCTTCTCTCCTCCTCGCCTCCTCCCTCTTTCTCTTCTTTCGGTCTCGGTCTCTATCCTCTTCTAAATCGTTTTTTTCTTTCTTTTCTCTCTCTCTTTCTCTTTCTCTTTCTCTTTCTCTTTCTCTTTCTCTCTCTCTCTCTCTCTCTCTCTCTCTCTCTCTCTCTCTTTCCCTCTCCTCTGTCTCTGTCGCTCTCTCCCATCTCTCTTTTTCCTCTCTCTCTCTCTCGTCCAATTCTCTCTCTCTCTCTCTCTCTCCCTCTCCCACTCACTCTCACTCTCACTCTCACAATCTCACACTCACTCTCACACTCACTCTCACTCTCACTCTCACTCTCACTCTCACTCTCACGCTCACTCTCACTCTCACTCTCTAGTCTTCCTTCCCTTCTTCTCTTTCTTTCTTTTTTCTTCTCTTTCTTTCTTTCTTTCTTTCTTTCTCTCTCTCCCTCTCTTTCTTTCTTTCTCTCTCTCTCTCTCTTTTCTTCTTCTTCGACTCTCTCTCTTCTTCGTCTCTCTCTTTCTTTTTCTATTCCGCTTCGCCTCTCTCTCTCTCTCTTCCTCTTCGTCTCTCCCTCCTTATTAAGCTCTCTCTCAATTTCCTCCTTCGCCTCTCTCTTTCTTTCTCCCTTCATCTTCATCTTCCATTCCTTCCCTTTCCCTCTGTCTCTCCCTCCCTCCCTCTCCTCTATTTTTTCCTTCATCCCCCTCTCTCTCTCTCTCTGTCTCTCAGCCTATCCTTCCCTCTCCCTCAGTCTCCTCCTCCTCCCCCTCCCCCCGTCCCCTCCCTTGCTTGGGGCTTGTGGGGGGGGGGGGCGTTGCAGCATGACCGCATTCGTGAACAACACTGGTTGCCAACAGATTCGGCCATGACACTGATCGCCTTCATGACACACCAGCCATTTTCTCTTTTACTCTTCCCCTCTGCCTGCTCGGCCTGAATCTGTCTCGCTTTCTCTCTCTCTCTCTCTCTCTCTCTCTCTCTCTCTCTCTCTCTGCTCCTTATTCGCCTTCCTCTTCATTCTTGACTGACGTGGCCGCGCCGTTCCGTTCGGTCGCATTTCTTAAGGCAAATGGCGTGGCGTGAATGCCTTGTTTTGGGGGGGTTAGGGTTAGGGTTAGGGGGAGGGGGAGGTATAAGAAAGGAGTGAATCCTCGGCTCTTCCTCCTTGCCCTTCCTTAAGTCTCGTCTCGCTAGTTCTAGTTAGACAACTAACCCCCCCTCCTCCCCCTCCCCCGCCTACTAGATAAAAAGTAAATAAACCCGCGTGAATCTGACGCTCATCCGGCGCGGCGTCAGAGGGGGGACAGGCCGGATAGGACGGTAGGATAGACGACGGGAGGACTCTAGGCTCTAGGCTCTACGTGGATACCTCACCAAGCAAATGCGTATCACACGGCCGCACGTTTCGCTGCCACCGTCGACGCGGAGGATTCCTCGGGTAAGTGCGCCGCCGCCGGGGCAGACAACGCCACGCCACCGCAATCCATCCTCAGTGAGAGCTGGCGGCGAATCGCGTTGCCAACCTGCATGCTGTGGACTCCGACAACAATACAGATTCAGCGCACTGGCGACGGTAACTGCACACAGGAGTGAGTTGGCCGACCGCGCGCGCTGAGCTCCCGCGCCTCCACCTGGGTGGGTCGCTCGCTCGCCTGCGTTTACCGCGTCGCCGCCAACCCACTTTCGCTTTCATCGCCGACAGAGGGGTGGGGTGGGGACGACGATAGTGATCGTGGGGAGGACGAGCGGGAAAAGAGTTGGGCGTGAGGCGTGAAAGGGGAGTATGCGTGTGTGTGGGGTGGGGGGTGGGTGGGGGTGGGGGTAGGATAAGGATAGGGCAGGCGTGGGTGCGCCGTGGCAGCAGGAGGCGAGGCGCCTCGGCCGCAGCAACGGGACGACAGGAATAGAACCTTCCTGTCATCCTTCGCGATCACACACACGGCTTCCTTCGTAAAAGCGCAACTCAAAGAAGGTTACGGTTGCTAAGTTCGCCAGGAGCGCGACCTTGAGGGAGTTGGCCCCGCGCCGGACGCCCGCGCCGGCCGCCCGCCTGCCCGCCTGCCTGCCCGCCGCCCTCGAGCGATCCAGCCGCCCACGCGATCGCAATGCCCCCCCCCTCTACCCAACCTACTAATTCGCCTATGAACACCAGCATCTCGTCATCACTGGAAACATTTGCAGCTAAGCCGGTGGCCATGGGCACGCGCCTGCTTTCTAGCTCTAATTCCGCGGGAAGTTCCTAGGAAAGGGAGGAGGGAGCGAGCAATAACAAGAGAGAGAGAGAGAGAGAGAGAGAGAGAGAGAGAGAGAGAGAGAGAGAGAGAGAGAGAGAGAGAGAGAGAGAGAGAGAGAGAGAGAGAGAGAGAGAGAGAGAGAGAGAGAGAGAGAGAGAGAGAGAGAGACGGAAATAATAATGACAGCAGCAGTCGCCCCCCCCCCCCCATTCCCACACCGAAGGCCACTCGGACCTTCCTCAAGACGAAGCAACAATCAAACCGCCCCCCCCTTATCCCTCCCCTCCCCCAACTGCCAACTCATGCAAACTATTCCTCAAAAATCTCATCAATTTGGCACTGGGAGAGAGCAAGAAAAGACGGCGGAATGCGCGCATTGCAGGACGCGCAGGTTGTTGCAGGTGCGCCGCGCCACCAACTCAGGGGTCTTTTTGGCAGGCGGGGCTTGCTGCCTCATTACCACAGGGGAAAGAGATCAGGAGATTATACTGCCCATCGCGGTCACGCCCCCCCTCCCCCCGCCCCCCCCGCCTTTCCTTACCACCGCGCCGCATAAGCTTCTCTCGCAGGCCGGAGACGCGTCAGCTGATCGCCCTCGACCACACTGCAGGTGCCATGCTCTCTTCTCCTTCCCTAACACCATTATCATCATCATTATTAGAATCAACGTTATCATTACTATCATTATTATTATTGTTATCATCATTATTACCAATATCATTAATATTACTACCATTATCATTAATATTAATCATTATCATTAATAATAATATCGTTATCCTCATCATTATCCTCAATATTAGAGTGGGAGAGGGAGAGGGAGATGGAGAGCGAGAGACAGAGAAAGAGAGAGAGAGAAAGATGAGAGAGAGAGAGAACACCTGCTTCTAGCGTGCTTGGATGTGTCACCCCTACTACCCCCCCCCCCCCGCAAGCGAGGTCCCACACGAGCGATAAAGCGGGTTATAAACCCGCCACCCTAGCCGGGCAACATGAGGCTGGGGATACATTAAGCGGCACGGAAGTTGTATCCGCCAAGGCGACCTAGGCCGCGCCGCCTGCCTGCCGTGACGCCCCCCCCCCCCAACCTTCCGATGCAAATGCGACTGCAAGGAGAATAAGCGTTCGGGATAGTGCACGCTACATGGAGAGCAGATTCTGATAACCACTCAGTTGATAACAACAATTTGCTGTCATTATTCAGATCTTTAATGACTAATAACAATAATTTCATATACTATCGTTGTTGTCACAATTTTTTATCCGTACTATTATTATAACAATAATTATCACTGTCGACGTTATGATTACTACATCATTAGTAATCAAGATCATAGCCAGCATTTTGACCGTTATCATTAGGATCACCAATACCAGTATTACCATTTGTTGCAATGACCGCAGCAATATAGTTCAATTGCTGGCGATATCCTCATTATCAGCATCAGCATCATCAGCATCCCTCATTATTAGCATCATCAGCATCCCTATCTCCCACCAGCCGCGCGAGTGCCACCAAGGAACCCTTTACCCGCTCCTTCCCGCTGCTCCCTTGGTCACCCTCATCGGGCAGCGTCGTCTGCTCTAAGTGCCCCGTGGTGCCCGCGCCTTTCCGGTCGCTTTCTTTTCGCCCCCCTTTCCGCCTCTCGGTGCCTCCCCCTTTCCTGGCATCGGCGCAGGAGCATACGATGTATCTGAATCTTGCATCGTCGTGCATTCATCACTACTACAGCTGTGTTGATTCTCGTCACGACGAAAACAATAGCAATGCGACAGCCCGCGGTTCCACAGACTAGATTTTATGATATTCAAGTAAGATGCACCATTGAGTCAACCTACCGCCAATACTTGTACTAATAGAACTAAAACTGCTGCTGCTGCTGTTATTACGTCACAGCTCCGTGTCTCCTGACGCCTCTCACCGCCCTTGCTCTCTGGCCGCTGTGTAAACACTTCAATATTTACAACCACGGAGGCATCGCCAGGAAAGTGTTAATGCATGCAATCAACATTCAAAATGTCTACTGGAGATAAGAGTGAATAACGAGACAATACATACACTGACGTCACGAAAAGAAGACACCGGCAGTAAAAAAAACATTGATTGAAGTTTATTTTTCCTTCCTTCTCCTGTCTTTCGACGATCATAAATGCACGGGAGGCTGCACTCCCGTCCCACGCCTATTTTCACTGTACGCCTCCCATATCTTCACCCTTCATACAAACGCTCTCCTTTCTGCATGCTCGTTTTACTCTCTCTCTCTCTCTCTCTCTCTCTCTCTCTCTCTCTCTCTCTCTCTCTCTCTCTCTCTCCCTCTCTCCCTCTGCTCTCTCTCCCTCCTCCCCTCCTCCTCTCTCTCTCTCTCTCTCTCTCTCGCTCTCCCGCCCTCTCCTCTCATCCCTCCCCTCATCTCCTCCCTATCCATCTCCCTTTCCCTCTCCCTCTCCCTCTCCCTATTCTTCTCTTTTCCCTTCTCCTTCTCCTTCTCCTTTTCCTTCCCCTTCCCCTTCCTCTTCTCCCTCTCCCTCTCCCTCTCCCTCTCCCTCTCCCTCTCCCTCTCCCTCTCCCTCTCCCTCTCCACTCCGCTCCCCTTGCCGAGAATGAGGGAACATTCTTGCCCACGATATATCATATATATACGATGTTCGGGGCCATTCTACCGCCAGCCTCCGGGGAAACGCCATTTTGCGTAAACGACTCATGCATTACCTCCTCCATGTCTCCCTTGAGGGCGGTAATGAATCGCCACGATAAAAAAAAAAAAAAAAAAAAAGAAGAAAAGAAGAAAAAAAAGAAAAGAAAAGAAAAGAAAAAAGGCCATTTCAGATACGGACGCCATCTTTCACGTGTAACTTAAGAGGGTCTTCGGTCGAGACAGGACTCCGGTTCGGGATTTTCGTTCCTTCGCTTCCGAACGCTTCGGAAGGCGCGCACTCGGGACTCGAAGCCTCGGGTTCCGTCATGGGCTGCGTGGTTGACTAAGCCTTTCAGCTCTAAGCACCCGCTTTCAGCTCCTTTCACCTCTGGGTCCTTCTTCTCTCTCTCTGTCTTATCAGTCTCTCTCGTCAATCTGTCTTCTGTCTCTGTCTCTGTCTCTGTCTCTCTCTGGTTCTCTTGCATCTGTCTCTCTGTCTCTCCTCACTCACACTCTCCCTCTCTCTCTCTCACTTCTCTCTCTCTCATCATCTCTCCTCTCATCTCTCATCTCCTCTGCTCTCCTCTCTCTTCTCTCTCCCTCCTCCTCCCTCTCTCTCAATCACTCTCTCTCTCTCTCCCACCACCTCACCCCTCTTTCTCTTTCTTTCGCCACGATAATTTTGCAAGAAAGACTCCGCTTCTCTTTCCTTTCGCCACATAATTTTTCGCAAGAGAAGACTCTCAAACTCACTCTCTCTCTTTTCTTTTCGCCACGATAATTATTCGCAGAGAAGACGTCATTCCCTCTCTCCCTCCCCTAACCCCCCCCCTCTCTCTCCTCTCTCACTCTCTCTCATCTCTCTCTCTCTCTCTCCGGGTCTCACTCTCTTTCTCTCTCTCTCTCTCTCTACTCTCTCTCTCTCATCACACTCTCTCTCACTCACCCCTCTCTCTCTCTCTCTCTCCCACACCCACCCGCCCCCCCTCCCCGTCCCCACCCACCCCCCCCCCCCCCCCCTTCCACCCTCCCACTCCAAACCACCAATCAATCATCCTCCTATTTCCCCTCTCATCTCTCCCGCACCCCATCCTCCCCCCCCCCCCCCCCCACTCCACCCCCCCCCCCCCCCCCCACCCCCCCCCCCACCCCCCCCCCCCCTCCCCCCCCCACCCCCCCTCTCTCTCTCTCTCTCTCTCGATGCTCTCTCGCACTCTCTCTCATCACTCTCGCTCCTGCCACCCCTCTCTCTCCCTCTTCCTGGTTCTTTTACGCATATTTTCCGCAACGACACGGAACTCGCTCCCTTATCTTTCAAATACCACATAC
>NW_028234415.1:10182823-10187823 GCF_977035675.1 Penaeus japonicus | reverse complement strand
TGGTGGGGGAGGAGGTGAGGAGGGGGAGGGATGAGGAAGAGGAGGAGGGGGGAGGAAGAGGGGGAGGGGGAAGGGGGGAAGAGAAGGAGGAGGAGGAGGAGGAGGGGGAGGTGGTGGGGAAGGGGGGGATGAGGAGGAGGGATGAGGAAGAGGAGGAGGAGGAGGAGGAGGAGGAGGAGGAGGAGGAGGAGGAGGAGGGAAGGAGGAGGAGGAGGGGGAGAAGGAGGACGAAGAGGAGAAGGAGGATGAAAAAGGGGGGAGGGAGAGGGGGAAAAAGAAAAAGAAGGGAGTAAGAAGAAGAAGGGAGTAGGAAGAAGAGGAAAAGGGGGACGATGAGCCTCTCCAGGCATCCTGTCCCCTGACACTCTGATCTGAGGCTAAACTTAGAGAAGAAAAGAAAGGGAAGTCAAACGAAACAGACGACACTTAAAAAAAAAAAAAAAAAAAAAAAAAAATTAACCGGCAAGGACTCGAGCGGCGGCTCCGAGCGCCTGCAGACAGTCTCTCTCTCGCGCGCGCGCCCGCACACAACACACGGAACAGATTCACTAGAAGAGCAATAAATCAAGGCACCTTGAAAAAATCCCCGAATAGTCACACTGGCAGACCTTATGCCCTCTCTCTCTCTTTCTCCCCCCCCCCCTCTCTCTCTCTCTCTCTCTCTCTCTCTCTCTCTCTCTCTCTCTCTCTCTCTCTCTCTCTCTCTCTCTCTCTCTCTCTCTCTCTCTCTCTCTCCCAATTTATAATGTTATATCGCTTTCCTGATATGTAAACATTTAACTCTGTATGCTTGTGATTGATCCGCCTTTTGTTCTGTATATATTTCAACATGTTGACATAGCAATAAGGTTTTGTAAAATATATGTGAGCCCAAAGAGGGACTAAGATTGGGGTGAGGACAACCTATGTCAATAAACTTGTCATAGTCAAAGTCGAAGTCAAAGTCCCTCCCAGACTCACCTACGAACAGATAACCGCCTCCACCTTTCCACAAAATACAATGGAGACAAGGCTCACAGCAAACACTTTCAGACCACAACCAGTAGAAATGGAAGCAACATTACCAACAATAAAACACTTGCGAGACACGAGCTCCGTAGGGGCGGATTGTATCGCCCATCGATTCATAAAGGATGGTCTACCTGCAATTGCCTACTATTTGATAGTTATTATAAATGCAGTCAACGGTGCTTATTCATCATTCTGGAAACATGACACCATAACGCCTATTTTCAAATCAGGAGATAGAGATGAGATAAACAATTATCGCCCCATTACTCTACTCCCAGTAATATCCAAAGTTCTTGAGAAAATAGTCGAAAATCAATTAACAGCATTCCTGGAAGCAAATAGCCTTCTATCTAACACGCAACATGGATTTAAAAGTAATTTATCAATCGAAACAGCATTACTAAAAATAAAAAAATGGAATTTATAAAAACAGAAAAAAAATGCTCACTCTACGTGATATGTCGAAGGCCTTTGGCAGTGTTAACCATGAAATTCTTATCAACAAACTAATAAATCACGGAATTGATAACTATTGGTTTAGAAATTACTTATCCGCCAGAACTCAGTCTGTCAAAATATGTGAAAATCTATCATCAAAACAAAAAGTCTCAATTGGTGTTCCACAAGGTTCCATATTAGGCCCAATTTTATTCACTACAATTATTAAAGACTAGTCAACAGTTGCAAAAAACTTCTTATTCTTAATCAGTTCGCCGATGACTCAATTTCTTTACGCAGCCTCTATAAACAATTTAAACGAATTAATAGATAAGATTAAACACTCTCATGGATGCAAAGAATAACTTTGATAGAAATGGTCTGAAACTGAATCCACAGAGGGCAAAATTCATTTTTATTAGCAGCCGTCAAAACATTGCCAAAATCCCCACAGATACAATTATAGAATTCGGAGATAAACAAACTAAAATGGTTAAAAATCCAGCAAAAACACAATTATGACACAAGTATACTAATCCACACAATTATTCAAGGAAATTATCCACATTGGCTTTTACCTACAAAACAAGAGCCAGAATAACAAGAGAGAGAGAGACAAACAAGACAAAAAACATTTCTGTATATCAAAAGATCAAATACGGAAATAGGGTCAAGAAATGCGCAGATCCGAGGACCAGTGATCTGGAACCATCTTAGAAATATTTCCAACCAAAACAGATTTAAAACAAAATTGAAAGAACATCTCCTGAATTATCAACAACATCAGGCGCTTAAACATCAAGCCAAACACGGTATTTTATTCACTTATTCACTTGTATTGTTAATATACTGTCTATATTGGTTGCACATGTACTTTATATTGTCATGTTAATACTGTTGTTACAAAATGTAACTACTATACATGTAAATAGAATAAACATTGTAATTAAGGGAATAAGGTATTTTGAATTTGAACTCTCTCTCTCTCTCTTTCTCTTTTTCTTTCTTTCTTTCTCTTTCTCTCTCTCTCTCTCTCTAGTGTTCCGTCAAACGATTCCTCGTTCCGTCAGACTCAAGAGCAGCTTCCCCCTCCCACTCCCCCTCCCCTTCCCCCATCCCCCTCCCCTGCCCCGATGGCAGTAAACACACACCTCCTCCTCTCCCACATGTTATATGCAGCCCCCCCCCAAAATTATGCACCCCCCCCCTACCAAATGCACCATGCACCCCCTCTAACCTACTTAATCTAAGATGCACCCATATCACCCCACCCCTCTAAAATAATAACCCCACTACCCACCCCTCCGCCCCCGGCAAGCAATTGCGTCTGCACTTGGGCGTGACAGCGACGAGGCCACGAGAGAGCGGCCAATGACCCAGCCGAGCGAGTGCCTGGGAAGGGGGGAGGGGGAGAAGGGGAAGAGGGGACGGGGCGGTTGGTGTGTGCGGCGTCACGATTCATAAAGTTATTCGTGGCGTTTAGCGAGAGGTGTGCCATGGCACTCGCTGATTGTTCGCCCCTTGCACGCCTTGGCCTCACATATCCAAAAAAAAACCCTTGGCTCCCACTCCTCTCACTCCTCTCCATGGCTCCCTCTCACACTAACCACACCTTCCTCCCTCTCCAGTCTCCCTCTCCCCTCTACACTCTTCTCTCTCTCTCTCTCTCGCCCCCTCTCTCTCTCCCCCCCCCCCCTCTCTCTCTCTCTCTCTCTCTCTCTCTCTCTCTCTCTCTCTCTCTCTCTCTCTCTCTCTCTCTCTCTCTCTCTCTCTCTCCTCCCTCCCCGTTTCCCTTTTCATTTCCAACTTCCTTCCTTTCTCACCTACCGTCCACAAAGACCTGACGTCGAACATTCCCGTCCACTTACCTGCAAAGAGAAAAGAAAAACATCGTCAAAATTTATCCATGAAAACAAGAACAGACTTTGAGGCTTAGAAGAAGAAGAAGAAGAAGAAGAAGAAGAAGAAGAAGAAGAAGCAGAAGAAGAAGAAGAAGAAGAAGAAGAAGAAAAAAAAGAAAAAGAAAGAAAGAAAAAAAAAGAAAAAAAAGAAGAAAAAAAAAGCTCTGCATTGGCCATTAATTTTGCCTCGCCGACAGGTCCTTCAAAATGAGAGGTAATAACTTTATAAAACAACAGATCAAGTGACAGTTCTCGAGCGGAGAGAAATAAAAAAGTCCAAAAGGATTCCCGCAGAGGCAACCGAGCCTGCTGTCGGGGTGGGTGGGTGGGGGGGGGGGAAGCCTCGTTTAGAAGCGATAAAGACGAACCGCTTACAAATCTGAACCACATGTTTTCCCCCCAGGCACATACATGCTCAAGACCGCCGCGACGCCCCGAGAAGCACGTTCGTTCCAAGTGTGAAAAATAATTTGCGCCTCTAACGAACGCATGCCAAATGTTACGAAACGCCAACGCCGCCGCAGCCGCCACCGCAGCCGCCGCCGCCGCGTAAACAAACACCAAAATAGTAGATGCATTCATCCCCTGCTGCTGTTTTATAGGCGCTCGGGTACTCGGCTCTTCCATCACGCGCACGCCAGCTATCTTCCTTACTCTTCAGCGCCCCCACAGGCACAGGGAAGGGCTCGCAAATTTGGGGGATTCTCTCTCTCTCTCTCTCTCTCTCTCTCTCTCTCTCTCTCTCTCTCTCTCTCTCTCTCTCTCTCTCGTGTGTGTACGTGAATGTGTGCGTGTGCGCGCGCACGTATACGTATACGTGTACGTGTACGTATACGTGTACGTGTGAGTGCGAGTGTGGGTGTGCGTGAGTGAGTGAGTGAGAGAGTGTGTTTGAGTGAGTGAGAGAGTGTGTTTGAGTGAATGAGTGTGTGTTTGAGTGAGTGAGTGGGGAAGGGGGGGGGGGGGGGGGGGTGGGGAGCGTGTGTTTGAGTGAGTGAGTGAGTGAGTGAGTGAGTGAGTGAGTGAGTGAGTGTGTGTTTGGGTGTGTGTTTGAGTGTTTGTGTTTGGGTGTGTCAATGGTGCACCAGCTAGGATCATCTGGCATGCGGTCTGCAATACATCAATACGGCAGCAGAACACCGGGAGCCTAACCTTAAAAGCAGGGAGTCATGCACAGATAGAGCATGCAACCCTAAAAGAATAGGGAGGGGGAAGGAGAAAGAAAAATAGAAAATTAGAGGTGTGTATGTGTGAGGGGGAAGGGGAAAGGGAAAGGGAGAGAAAGAGAGAGAGGGGGGTGAGTGAAGGAGGGAGGGAGAAAGAGAGGAGGGAAGAAGAGAGGAAGAGAGGAAGAGAGAGAGAGAGAGAGATAGAGAGAGAGCGAGAAAGGAAGAGAGAGAGAGCGAGAAAGAAAGAGAAAGAGAGAAAGAGAGAGAGCGAGAAAGAAAGAGAAAGAGAGAAAGAGAGCGAGAAAGGAAGAGAGAGAGAGAGAGAGAGAGAGAGAGAGAGAGAGAGAGAGAGAGAGAGAGAGAGAGAGAGAGAGAGAGAGAGAGAGAGAGAGAGAAAGAGAAAGAGAGAGAGAGAGAGAGAGAGGGAGAGAGAGAGAGAGAGAGAGAGAGAGAGAGAGAGAGAGAGAGAGAGAGAGAGAGA
>NW_028234415.1:10165323-10177823 GCF_977035675.1 Penaeus japonicus | reverse complement strand
CCCATCCCCGTGGTCAGCAGATCGAACCCCGTCCAAGCATATAAACCCGGTGGCGCATCTGCTCCGCAAACCTAGCTTATCCTTATCTTCCTTCCTTCCTTCCTTCCTTCCTTCCTTCCTTCCTTCCTTCCTTTCTCTCCCTTTCTCCCTCTCCCCTTCCACCCCTCTACCCTCTCCCAGTCACTCCGTCATCTCGTTCTACCATAACACGAACAAAAATAAAGGCAGACGGTCCCAACTCTAACTACAAGCAAAACAAAAACCCAGCATATTACCATCGCGCAAGCAATAAAATGCCGCCTTGATATTTGCAAATGTCTCTAATTAATGCGCGAAAGAATTCACTGCTAATGACAACTCCCGTAATGAGCCGCTGCTGAGTTCCGGCCGAGTGCCACTGCCGCCCCGACGCTGTCAACAGGGTCGTGGGGGGGAGAGGGAGGGGGCGAGAGGGAGGAGAGAGAGAGAGAGAAGGATGGGAGAGGCAAGGAGTCGGGAGGGAGGGGGAGAGAGGGGGGAGAGAGGGAGAGAGAGGAGGGAAAGAGGAGATAGGGAAGGAGGGATAGGAGAGGGAAAAGAGAAAGAGAGAGAGAAAGAGAAAGAGAGAGAGAGAGAGAGAGAGAGAGAGATGGAGTAGGGAGGGAATGTGGAAGGAAGGAAGGGATGGAAGGAGGGAGGGAGGTAGGGGAAGAAGAGAAGACGAGTACAGAGAAGGGCAAGCAGGCGAGTGACAAGGGAGGGAGGAAATAGCGAAGGGACGCGGGGAGCAGCAAAGTTGGAAGACGAACGGCCGGTCGTAGAGGAAGTAAATGAATGAATGAATGAATGAATGAATGAATGAATGAATGAATGTGTGAGAGAAGAGGGAAAGAGTGGGAGAAAGAGGAAGAAAGAACTGCTGCTCAAATAATCGTTGGCAAAGAAAACATTCGATAGCGGAATTTGTATCTTCCGATACAAATACAACTGCATGATAAGTTAAAAAAATAAATAATAATAATAATAAAAATAATAATAATACATAGATAGGGCATGTTGCCACGCACAAATTATAGTTAGTTTCCACGGGAACAATAAATCAACGGCAGTATTTTCAACAGCGAGGAAATTATGACAATAAATTATATAATACTACAACACATCAATTAAAAAAAAAAAAAAAAAACAAGAAAAAAAAAACATGCGGAACATTAGCAAAAACCCGTGTTCATTATTTATCGCATCGCACTGTTTCGCCGCCGAACATTTGTCTCGCTGAGCATAAAAACGACACAAGATTAATTACTTTTCCTAACGAGGCGTTACTCTTGCCTCTACTGCCTCTTCTCTTTTCCGCTTCGTTCAAGCAAGCAAAAGCAAAGCCAAGCGCTCGCATGGAGACCAGGCCGCCTCCACTGCATGTCCACCGGGGCAATAACATGATAAAACTAGCGTCGGCCGACCAGTGTCGTGCTCTCTCTGTCTCTCCATCCCCATCCCCCACCCCCCACTCCTCTCCCTTTTCTGATTTTCGGTCTTTATTTCGTATTTCAATCTTTCGTCTCTTTCATTCTTGTTTTTCCACACCTCTTTCCTTATTCTCTCTCTCTTTTTTCCACCCTTTTGTCTGTCTGTCTGTCTCTGTCTCTGTCTGTCTCTCTCTCTCTCTCTCTCTCTCTCTCTCTCTCTCTCTCTCTCTCTCTCTCTCTCTCTCTCTCTCTCTCTCTCTCTCCTTTCCCTTATCTCCCTCTCACTACCTCTCCCTCCTCTCCACTCTCTTTCTTTTCACTCTTCCTCTCCCTGCCCCCGCCCCACTCCTCTCCCTCCGCTCCTCTCCTCTCCCTCCGCCCCCTCTCCTCTCCCTCCGCCCCCTCTCCTCTCCCTCCGCCCCCCTCTCCTCTCCCTCTCTCTCAATTCCCTATCTGACAAACACGTTGTTTTCCCGACATCTTTCCCGACCTCCCTCCGGACACTCCGATCAACAATAGCAAGACAAACAGCAGAAGAAGAAGCAAAACTTCGTCAATTTACTTAGACAGGTCTCGCGCGATGACCCCGAGTTTCGCGTTCGAGGGGAGAGACAGGGAGAGACAGGGAGGGCGGGGCGGGGCGGGGCGATCGGAAGCGAAGTGCGGGAGGAAACGGACTTCTTTGGAACACAACGGTAAGGGAAGGGAGGGAAGGGAGGGAAGGGAGGGAAGGGAGGGAAGGCAGGGAAGGGGGCAGAGAACAAGAACAAAAGGAAGAAAGGAAGATAAAGAGTGGTGAGGGGGAGAGGGGCAGGTGAGGAAAGGAAGGACGGAAGCATCAGATGGGTTGCAAAGAAATGCTGACTTGCACCTTGCATGACGTTAACTTTATTTGCTTCCAGGTCTGAGGGAGGGAAAGGGGGGAGGGATAGGGGAGGAGAGAGAGAAAGAAAGAGAGTAGAAAAGGCAAAAAGAAAGAGAAGAAGAAGAGCGTAAGAGAGCAGACAGGCAGATAACAAAGTCATGCAGAGGTTGCTTTTCTTCCTCGGCCCTTCAGGAACGGAAGTGCCAGCCCGAAGTGCCAAGTAATTTGTCGTTCTTTCTACCTGCTTCGCGCGCTTGTGTGTGTGTGTGTGTGTGTGTGTGTGTGTGTGTGTGTGTGTGTGTGTGTGTGTGTGTGTGTGTGTGTGTGTGTGTGTGTGTGTGTGTGTGTGTGTGTGTGTGTGTGTGTGTGTGTGTGTGTGTGTGTGTGTGTGCACGCGCGCGTATGTATGTGTGTATTTGTGAGAGAGAGTACCAATGTGAGCACTAGTGTAGGCGCCAGCATGTGTGTGAGCGTACGAGTTCACGCGGCCGGTTTTAGTCTGTCTATTAGCTTGACTGTTAGATGTACTTGCGTGCTACATAGTATATAGACAGCAATTAGAAACACAAGGCAATGCAACTTCTACCTGGTGGCCCTTAATCGCCTCGCGCTCTCACACGCAAACACAGCCCGCTTAAAGAGCCAATCCGAATGGCCACCGCCGAGCCCTGCACCAAGGGAGACCGCAAGCCGACAGCCGCACAGCCCGCATACAAACCGACGACGCCCCAGATCAACCTCAGACACTGAAGAGCGACGCCACGACCGAGGAGGGCGACTCTAGGCCTCGCCCTCGTCAGGCACCGTCCTCATCATAGTCAGGCTCCCCCTCGACATGCTTAGCAGAAGCAGAAATACCCATGCGCTGAGGAGGGCGTTCCAAGAAGGGGCGCAACCAAGCAATCACCGGCGCCAAATATGACCTTTTTTTTAATCACCGAAACAGTGCGAGGAAGAAGCACCGATGGAGAGACTGGCAAGGAAGCACAGAAAGCACACACGAAAGGATATCGGGGAAGGTTCTCATGCGCTTCAAGAAGTCAAAGGCAGTAATAATAATTCAAAAATCCAAAGGTAGGAACGTCGTAAAGGCAACGCTGAATGATGAATAAACAATGAGACGAGGAAATAACCGGAATGAATTACAGTCTTATTGCTTTCTCCATCTGCCATTCAACCTTTTCTTTCGTCAGTCATAAAAGGGCGACCGGTGCTACTGCTATTCCGCCGCTACCGTTCATGAACATCATAAATGTTAGTAATTATACTAATTACAAGATAAAAATAATACTCGACGGGGCATTTTAATCCCGCCAGCAACACAGAATGAACAGATGCAGAACATTGCAAACTGAACTTGCATCGCAGGCAACGAATTGCACGCCAAGGCAATAATAGTAGATGGGATCAGAAATAGAGGTCAGCCGAGGGTCAGGGCAAAAGGGGCGGCCGGAGGGAGGGGCGGAGAATGGATCTCAATGACGTCATTATGCCTGGGGTGATGACGGTGCTTGACGGACATAGGAAGGCGCAATTACCACGCTGTCACGCGCCCCGCCCTTCCGATAATTACCGCCCCACTCCCTCTCCCCCCCTCCCACTCCCCATCCCCATCCGCCGGCACAACCTGCCCCTACCTACCTCCCCGCAGAGCAACCGCCGAGCACACCTGCTCTTTCTTCTCCTCCACCAACCCAAGCACTTTCCCTCGAGTCCTGCCTTCCTGGACTCGAGGTGCTCCTCCTCAGCACCAACACTACCACCTCCTCCACCTCCAGCGCCGTCGCCACGCCACACCATCATAACCTTCCGCTTATCCTCATTCGCCTCCTCATCCTCCTTTATTTCTTCCATCCTCCTCTTCCGAGCCTCTTCCGAGGGGACGACCGGAGCGGAGGAACCCGTTTCTCCAATTGCCATTAGGTGAAATAATCGCTCGGGGAATGTGGTCTCCATCAAGGCGAGTGGACATGGCGGCACGATCGCCCCTTCCGACCCCACCCCCTCCCCCCCTTCCCCCCCACCAAATACACCCCTTTGGCAGGAGTCGTCCACGTTGCTGCTCCCTGCCGACGTCTGTCACCAGTGCAGGCTGTCACGCCCTTAATGGCATCATATGCATGAGTCATCGCAGGGGCTGTCTCGTCTCCAGAAGGGAGCGTGGGGCGCAGGGAGGTAACTTGTGATACTCGGAAGAACCTTCTTTGTCACGGGAACAGACGAAGGAAAATAAACGTAAAAGAAAGAAAGAAAGAAAGAAAGAAAAAAAAAAAAACATGGATTCTTCAAAGTATGGATGGCGGGGGTCAGGTGGGCCAAAAGTATTAGATAATGTACATACACGTTAATAAATCGATGTACATAAAGATAATAACACAAGAGAGACATTTGACAGGGTATGAGGGGAATGAATACACAACACCAAACCAGGGTCGCGATGAAGATAAATTGAAGATAACTTGCAGAACAATGATGTATAAACAACAGACGAGGCAACGTCTGCATGAAATCATATCTCTTCCTGATCGGCGACGTGTATAAGTACCCTCGTCCCTGGCGTTCTGCTGGGAAGTGTCCAGGTGTTCCCTCAGCTATGTTCCCTCTTCCCAAGGCACAGAGAGACAATCCCGAATCTCTCGCAAGGATCAGGCTCTGTGTGTGACTTACGGAAGGGCGGTCTACATTCGAGATCTCGCTGTCTTCATGGCCTTCCTCCCACGCCCCCACGCCCCGAGTCGGTCCCGTTGTGGTGCTGTGCTGTGTGTGTGCGGATGGCGTTTACCTGTTGCAAGACCGAGGCTTTGTTTATCTCCCAACATTCCTGACTGGGGGGAAGGGAGGGGAGGGGGACTGGAGTAATAATCTATCTTTGTCACTACAGATGGAATTACCTTTTTCTTTGAACTACGAAAACAACAATTCTACTATGCAGTTGCAATTCACTTTCTGTTCATTGATTGCGCCATTAGTCATCTTTGTACCATAAATATGAAATTATCTTCATTTCATCTCCTAAACTAAGATTTCATGTCTGGTTTAGGCGCCACTCCAAAGCATGCTCATGTTGCGCCATGTGCATACCTAAATCTCTGAGCAAAAACCCCCCCCCCCCCCCCCCGCCGAGCTCGTATTCTTAAAAGACCTTTTTACGGTCTAGCTTAGATGGCGGCTGTGGAACACTGGCTGTTGCCATTTCTAGCTGTGCCTTTTCATAACCGCCCGTTTTCTCTTTCTGGTGCAACAGCCTTTCGTGGGTGTTCTGATTTTCTCATGGACTCGGAAGTACTGTGCAGTTGTTGCAAGGGGTACACACACAGCTATCGGACTTGGTTTACCACAGTTTTTTTTAGAGGAATTTAATGATTAAGAATATGTACTGGCCATCGTCTAGTATTTATTTTAGTCATCTTAGCTGCAAATGTATTATATTTTAACATTCAGGAAAGATCTTATCGTCCGTTCCATTTTGTGCAACATATACTCTATCCATGCAACATGGCTCCGAAAGGCTCCGGGTACGAGAAGGCTACGCATTCCCGGGCTGTCCTTGCAGCAAGCTTTGACCATGTGGATGGGTCTGGAACGCATCATCTCCGCGTGTGCCCTGGGCGGCCTCAGCTGTAGCTTCGGCCTAGTTTGCAGCTCTAAACCCTTTGTTCCCCAGCTCGCTCCTGCTTTTCAACACGCCCGCTCGTGCTGGCCCTGAGGGAGGCCGTTCTCCCCCGGGGGGGGGACTCTTCGGGAAAGCTCCTCGCGCTTCCCCCGCCATTGATTTGGGGAAATCTATTCCTAGTCTCTTTTCATCGCATGATTACCACGTGTATCTGTAGGGCTTTCCTAGCTTGACTAACGTGCATCTGCCAAGGGCGTCCCGAAAAGCGGCGTCGCCGTTCGCTTCGCTAGCCTCCCGTCCCCTCCAGGGCCCCGTGGCACTGGCCGGGGCGCGCCGCTCACCAAAGGTCGGCGGGGGCGACTACAGCGCGAGCGGGAAGGATAACACGGCGCAAGGACCAAGCGAAGCGTACGTGATGCCTCCCTATCAACACATGCGTAGCGCGAGTCCGAAACCTGCCAAAGTGATCCGAGATGCAACATACCTGCTGCATCTGCTGGCTGCCAAGCAACGTCAGTCGAGCGAGAGAGGAGGACGAGCGAAAAAAGCTCGCGACGCCATTGCCTGACACGCACAACGACGCCCTATTCGTCTTGCTCAATCACAATCATGTGCGAAGCGCGCGGCGAACAATCTTTATCCGTGGAGGTGGCGTCGCACCAAACTCCTTCCAAGAGAAAAAATCGGGACTGCAAGCATGCAAACGCGTCCACCAAAAGTGAGATGACAAGAGACACGGGGGACGAAAACGCATGACACATATGTCTTTCAAAATGACTTTCCGGGAGACCAACCTCCCGACAGATCAGCGACCGATATACTAGATCTGCACAGCACTGCGACCGCCTACCTCACCATATATCATTATAAATTAAAGCCGACATACTCCAGTTAATATTACAAATACGGCGGGGATTATCTGACAGACATATAAATGAGCGAGTACAGCCAATACAAATATCTGCAACCGTATCTATCTATATATCCATATCTGCTTATATATCCATATCCAAATCTAAATCTATCGAGTCCCTTGTATATACACACATCTGTCTCTCTATTTATTTGTCTAAACATCAACACCAACAACAGCGAGAGGAGAGATGAGGAACGAGGAGAAAGGAGAGGAGAGGACGGCGCCGCAGAGAGTGCCAGCAAAAAGCAGAGGAAACTCGGCGTCAACTACGGCTACCTGTAAACACCTGTCAGGACATCGGCAGGATTAATAAACACCTGTTTGTTACGATCCGCGACAGCGAGCTTTTTCTTTCCCAAACACGTTTACACAATGGCATTTACGAATGTTCATTAGGTGCATCCAAGGAGAGAGAGAAAAAAAAATAGTGAAAAAAGAGAGAATATGAGAGACAGAGAATGTGAGGGAGAGGGGGAAAGAGGGAGACAGGGAGACAGAGAAACAGAGATGGAGAGAGATAGAGAGATAGATAGATAGATAGATAGAGAGAGAGAGAGAGAGAAAGAGAGAGAAAGAGAGAGAGAGAGAGAGAGAGAGAGAGAGAGAGAGAGAGAGAGAGAGAGAGAGAGAGAGGGAGAGAGAGAAAGTGAAACAAAAAGTGACAATACCGAACGTCATGGCCTGTGTGTCATAAGAGTGACGAGATGCAACGGACACATGACAGTCTCAACCCCTCCCCCCCTCCTCCTCTTCCCCCTTCCTTTCCTCACCCCCATAACCTTCCCTTCCTTCCTCTCTCTTTCACCCCCCCCCCCCGCCACCTTACCCTTTTTCTCGTCCTTCCCTCTCTCTCTCCCTCGCATACGCTTCCCCTTCCCCTGACCCTAAGACCCATGGAGGTCACGGGATGTAAAAAGGGGCGCTTACTTCACTGCCCCGAGGAAGCCGAAAGGGAGCCGAGGGAAACAGGCAGATGCTGTGACCGGGCGGAAAAGAGTAGAAGTGCGAGGAAGAGGAAGAAAGGGGGGAAGGGGAAAGTCAGGAAGAGTATGAGGAGGAGGAGGAGGAAGGGGAATGCGAGAGGAAGAAAAGGGGAAACGAGGTGGAGATACAGAAGCAATCTGATATTGAAATATCAAAGAAACGGAAGGGGAAGACTGACGAGGCAGTTAACGCAGCAAGCAAGACGCGAGAACACCAGAAGAATAAAGAAATGAAGAACGGAAAAAACGGCGGCGACGAGAACGCGACAAGTAAAGGGAGCATGCGAAGGAAGCGGAAGCGGAGACGTCGGACGACATCCGGGACATTCCGCTATCCTAGACAACCCCCCCCCCCAGTTCCCCACCCCTCCCACACCCGCCTCGTCACGACCGTCAACATCGCGCGCTCCATGCCTTGCCGTGCCTTGCCGTGCCTTGCCGAGTGTTGCTTCCCGTGCACGTTCACTCTACGTACGCAGACGTCGATAAAAGGGGCTTTGTGCATCACGTGCAAGGATTGCAATTATGTTTTCTATAATGGACGGAGGAAGAAAGGAAGGAAGGAAGGAAGGAAGGAAGGAAGGAAGGAAGGAAGGCTGAGCAGTTACGGAAATAGAAAGATAGAGGCAAGGGAGGGAACGTGGGAGAAATGGAGAGGAAGAAAAGGAAAGAGAGAGGGAGAAGGATGGGGAGCGACGACGGGGGCGAGGAAGGGAGGGAGTGGGAGAAGGGGAGGAGGCGGGGCAGTGGGAAAGTGGGGGGGAGGGAGGTAGGAGAAAGGGAGAGGGAGAGGGAATGAGAGGGGGAGGGAGAGATAGATAGATAGATAGAGACAGAAAGAGAAGAGGGGAGAGGAAGGAAGGAAGGAAGGAAGGAAGGTAGGAAGGGAAGGAGGGAGAGAGGGAGGGATGGAGAGGGAAAGGGAGAAGGAGAGATAGAGTGAGAGAGAATAACAGCGTTCAGTCTCCCATTCCACTCTTTCCCCTATGGTGCTCTCGCTCCCCCTCGCCTGGTTGGCACGTGAAGGTCAAACATACAGTATGCGTATAACTGGTCCGCCAGCATATATACAACAGAAATAGTAAATGAAATAAAAAGTAAACATAAATAAATAACTTAATCAATGAATTTCTTTTTAATGCAGTAAAGTCTTTTCTTGGCGCGTTGAGCTCAAGCCAATATCCAACTCAATGGCGGAGGCTTGTCAATTTAGCTCGCTACACCCAGCGTGTAATTTGGTAATTAGACAAATATTGGGCGCGAGCAGAGGGTGGGCGAGCCGTCGAAGGCCGACCCGCCCCCGCCTCATCCACATGTCGACTTCCCCCTCCTCCCAACACACACACTATATCGCTCTTTTCCACTCTCTTTCTTTCCTTCCTTCTCCTCTGCCCCTAGTGAGTGAGTGAGTGAGTGAGTGAGTGAGTGAGTGAGAGAGAGAGAGAGAGGGAGAGGGAGAGGGAGAGAGAGAGAGAGAGAGAGAGAGAGAGAGAGAGAGAGAGAGAGAGAGAGAGAGAGAGAGAGAGAGAGAGAGAGGGAGAGAGAGAGAGAGGAGGAGAAGAGAGAGAGAGAGAGAGAGAGAGAGAGAGAGAGAGAGAGAGAGAGAGAGAGAGAGAGAGAGAGAGAGAGAGAGAGAGAGAGAGAGAGAGAGAGAGAGAGAACGAGAAGCGGGAATAGTAAAGGCTCGAGGCGCGAGGAGTGAGTGTCACTCTAATTTATCTCGCCAACCACAAAGAAGTCTGGCGTAAGGAGAACCCTTGCCTCGCACAAAATCACTGCACACACACACACACACACACACACACACACACACACACACACACACACGTTTGGGACACATACACGCATACGCTTTGTGTGTGTGTGTGTGTGTGTGTGTGTGTGTGTGTGTGTGTGTGTGTGTGTGTGTGTGTGTGTGTGTGTGTGTGTGTGTGTGTGTGTGTGTGTGCGCGCGCGCGTGCGTGTATGTGCGTGTGCGTGCGTACATATGCGTATGCATATATGTGTGTGAGCGTGTGCGCGCTAGTGCGTGTACATACATGCCTCATCCGGCACGTGAACGGCGGCGAGGCGGCCGATAAGATTCCAAAGGTAATCCCCATCGGAGGAGAATCGAGGAGCGGGCGGGCGCGTGGGAGGTCCCGCTGGACAGGTGGCGTTGGCACGAGGTGATGTCACAGCTGGCTATCTCCTCGCAAGCCTCTCAGGACGACGTGCCATTTCCCCTTCTTCTGGCAGAACGCCCTCTCGCCTCCCCCCCCCCTTTTTTTATCCCCGATTTCCGTCTCATTCAGACTTGAATTCCTCAACCCGGAGTCCTGCCTCATCCTGCCTCATCCGCATCCTTAAGCGACAACCGACTCTTGCAAGCCCATCTTGGTACTACTCTTGCAAGCATGTTGCACCGGTGCACGCGGTCATGGTGACAAAGGCGACTGACACGGTTTGTTTAAAAAAGAATTTTCAAAAACTAAAATATTGCAACGGTGTGTGTGTGTGTGTGTGTGTGTGTGTGTGTGTGTGTGTGTGTGTGTGTGTGTGTGTGTGTGTGTGTGTGTGTGTGTGTGTGTGTGTGAGAGAGAGATGATGTGGGGTGAGGGGGGGGGGATACGCGAGGCATCTCAATCACTCTACCAACATGCTAGAACACATATTTTGCTTTATTTTTGTGCCGAGCTTCACATTCTTCACGTCATCAAGCGGAATAGTACATGCATTTGTGTTGACAGATTCACTTACTCAGTTTTATTTGTGTGCGCACACATGCAGCCACATACAATTAACCTATCACACACACACACACACACACACACACACACACACACACACACACACACACACACACACACACACACACACACACACATACACGCGCGAACACGCACTCTCACAGGCACAGGCACGCGCACGCACGCACAAACACACACACTCACTCCCTCCCTCACCCCCTCTCCCTCCTTCTCTCCCCTCCCTTTTCCCTTCCTTCCTTCCTTCCTTCCTTCCTTCCTTCCTTCCTTCCTTCCTTCCTTCCTTCCTTCCTTCCTTCCCTTCTTCCTTCCTTCCATCCTTCTTTCCTTTCTATCTTCCTTCTTTCCTTCCCTCCTTCTCCCTCCCCCTCTCTCTTTCTCTCTGCCTTTCCTTCCTCCAATCTCGCTTCTTAACCTCTCTCCCTCTCCCTCCTTCTCTCCCTATCCTCCTTCTTGTTCAATTTAAAAAGTGAGCATTCTCATAATACTTGATATAATGATGCTGAGCAAATTGCTGATGCTGATTAATTAATGATGCTGGCGACAATCATGACAACCATGATGGAGGAGCAGCGAGACGAATGGAAGAGAAGGAGTAAGATGAAGGAATAAGGATTGCAGGAAAGACGACAGAAACCAGAGACGGAGAGGTACTACAACGGAGGGCGGGGCGAGTGTAGCCGTAGTTGGGTGTGGCACGAACACCTGATACAGTCGCATGGCACGGATACGTAAATGTATACACACCCACATATACACACACACATACATACATATATACACACGCACGCACAAACAACAACAACAACACTTCCCTCCCTTTGCATGACTCACCACCTCTCGCTCTGAACGTCTATCAAGCTCCTTCAGCCTCCTGCCTTAATGTTTGATATTTGCGAGTAATGAGAGCATTGCGAAGAAAATATCCTGTGACTTTTAGGATTCTTTGAAGGCTTTCCGGGTCACGATAAATGCAAATTGCTTTCCCCGAGTCGACAAACAGGAGTTGCAGCCTGTGACTCCCGAGCGACTCGCGCCGCGCCGTAATAAGAGCTGGCCTTAATTGAGGACTCGTGACCCGGTCGTCACTCGGGCTCGGAGCGAGGTTAGGGATAAGGGGGGGGAGGTGAGGAGAGGAGGGGAAAAGTGAACATGGGGGAGAAGGGAAAGATCCTAAATTAAGAATTGGGCATACATAGAGAGAGTTCCTTGCACACAGAAACAGATTTCTGTCCCCCCTACAACCGCCGGCGAAGTCTACGGGATATGTGCTCCACATTTAACAACAGACCCGAGACAAATTGTAAGGGATATCATGGCATCAAGACACACTCCGAAAGCGAGAATTGAGTGCCGGAGCAAGACTTACATGCGCGTTGAGTGCGGGAGGGTGTGTTGGGCGGGTTGCGTCCACAATTCCGTCGCACTCACTTCCAGTGGCGGCGTCAAGCGGTCTCGCCGCCTCCACTCCGTGATCACAGCCACACCTCACCGGCTTTTCCACAGCTCGTCTAGGCTGCTTACTCCAAACACAACACACCGAACATCTCTGAGTGTCTACGAGCACTCGCGCCGACGAGGAACTCCCGCAGCGCGCGAGCCCAGAGTGGGCGGGGCAAACTACGTCGCTAGCATGCCCTCGGCGAGCACAGCGGAGGGAGAGCAAGCACTGTTCGAGCGGCGAGAGGGCGGGCGGGCAGTAGGGTGTTGCAAGCACCGAAGCCCGTGCACGTATGAGCGTTGGTTGCAAGGCAGTGCAACAGCCCGTCTGGTGGTGGTGGCGGCGGCGGCGGGTGCCGAGAACTGCGCCACCTCGCTTCCTAGCTCCCGGGCCTTGGTAGCGTTACTGACCCATGACATACGCTCGCGGCCTGTCCTCTCCCGACCCATACCCGCCACGCCACGCACGCCCCGCACATGGATTCCGC
>NW_028234415.1:10155323-10157823 GCF_977035675.1 Penaeus japonicus | reverse complement strand
GAGACCAGGGAACAATGCATACCAGACGTGCAGGATGGCGTTCAGGATGTCCCTAATTAAAAAGACCCTGTTTATTCAATTAATTAGACACCTATGCATCTTCTCACCGCCAAGATCGAAATAATGGAGAAGGGAAAGGAGACAGAAAGAAAGAAATCGCCGCGGACGTCACGGCGAAAATAACATAAGCCAGGAAAGGCCGCCATGTGGCCTGACCGTGAGTATAAACAACAACAACAACAACAACAAAAAAAAAAAAAAAAAAAAAAAAAAAAAACACGAGTAAATAATTAGACCCTTGTACTCTAGACACACACACACTTCTACTCTGGGCAGACACCCGACAGTCACGGAATAGACACCGTGACAACACGTAGTTATAGGGGAAAGACAACTCGTTCCGCTAATTGTATGTATAATCCTTATTACTCATCAAATGACAGTGTACAAGTGATATATTAATCTTTATGGACATAAGGATAATCTGCTAAAAAAGAACCATTGATTGTATTGTACTTAAGCTTCAAGTACCCTTTTCTTATTGTCACAATGTACTCGTTTACAGGTTCTGGCTGCTTTCAATAAATAAGGGAGTGAGTTCGACACTGTGGCACCACAGTCGTCCTCAGATTGACCCATCAACTACCTTCACTCCGCTGATAACGGCGTCAATATATCTAATAAAAGAAGTAGAAGAAGAAGAAGAAGAAGAAGAAAAAAAAAAACACTTGTTTGTTCAATGAATTCGACTTCTATATATATCTCCTATGTACGTATCTAAAGACAGACGCGTCCACACACTAAGAGAATTCAAGAGAATGCAAATGCAATACGAGCTACACTGTGACAAAGCACACCCTTGGGAGACGAGTCCTTCCTCAGCCGCGAGAGGCGAGGCAGGGCAGGGCGTCCGCTCGCGCCACGCACACCATTCTGTATTTGCACAATAAACAAGCCGAGACTCTTCATGCGACCTTCACCCTGCCTCTTTACGCTGTCCTCCCTTCCTCCCTACCCTCCCTTCCCTCGCACTTCGTGTCCTCTTCCTCTTCCTCCTCTTCTTTTTCTTTTTTTTTCTTCTTTTTTTTTCTACTTCTACTTCTCGCTTCCGGTAACCTCAATCCCTGGCCTACAATCAGTGCAATTTCGTAACAATCACTCTCACAGATCATCCATCACTAATTATTTTCCCTCTGGACTGACAGGTAGCGGCAGATAAATAACCTTACGGAAAAAAAAATATTGCACACTAATTATGTAAACAATATATCTGACACTAACACGTAGAAACACGTGCATATGACAACCACAATGTGCAAAACAAACATTTGAGATGATTTACACAAGGAATAAAAATCCAAAAATAAACCAGACTGAGATGTTCTCCAAAAAGGCGAGGCAAAATCGTAGGAAGAGAATGGCCTGAAAGGCAGGCGGAGAAGGAAATGGGAAGGAAGAGGGATATAGATAAAGGCATAAAAATATAGTCATAATTACTGTATAAACAAATATATATATATATATATATATATATATATATATATATATATATATAATATATATATAAATATATATATATATATATTAATATTCTTATTATATATATATAATATATATATATATATTATATATAATTATATTTATATATATATTATATATAGTATATAATATATATATAAATATATATTTATATATAAATAATATATATATATATATTTATTTATATTATATTTTATATATAAAATTATTATATATATATATATACATACATATGTACATATAAACATATACAGAGAGAAGAAAGAAAAGTGAGAGAGAGAAAGGGGGGGGGGGAGTATGAGAACTTTATAGTATGTTTATATATGATATCAAATTACAAACAAAATTACATCAATTACAATCAATACAATGAATATCATGTATCTGATCGCCGGGTCAGATCAGGTCAACTTTGATTGACAAGTAACTCACGCATAGTTGCCTTCCCAAGTACCTTGACCCTCAAAAGAGCTAAATACCTTTGATTGCCACGCCCCTACATTCCAGACAACCTTCACGTATAAGCACTGTTGGAAACACTTCCATATAACCGGGATGTCTGGAACACACAGACAGACCGGGATCGACTGCGCTACCACTGATACCTGATTTCTCCGCTTGTTTATACGTGTCGTAATAGTGTTTATTACAGTGATCATTGTGCTACAGTGTGTGATATATACCGTGTACCACAGCGTCAGACTACCTGCGTTATGGAATAAACCTGAATTGTATAAACCCTGTGTCTGGCATCAACTACCTATTACGTGTGTTGGTTATTAGTTCCGACGCCTAAGACACCCATCGCAGGGAAGGAGGGAGGGAGGGAGAGAAAGAGAATAAAACGAGAACTCGTGATAAAATTCATCCCCGAATTAAGCTAACCATTAACGCATTTCGCTCGAGCTGAGAGCCCCCTGACAAGTGGGACACGGCGGAAGGGGAGGGAGAGGAGGAGGGG
>NW_028234415.1:10142823-10145323 GCF_977035675.1 Penaeus japonicus | reverse complement strand
TTCCTCTATCTAACTTACTCCCCATTTAACATACATACAAAAAATGATGGTGTTTAATTAAATATATCGGACCCTGCTGTGCAACCTACCATTAATAACCGAACCGACGACAACAATATAAACTCAAAACCAGAAGAAGAAGAAGAAGAAGAAGAAGAAAAAGAAGAAGAAGAATAGAAGAAGAAGAAGAAGAAGAAGAAGAAGAAGAAGAAGAAGAAGAAGAAGAAGAAGAAGAAGAAGAAGAAGAAAAAAAAAAAAAAAAAAAACATGCAGCGACACTTACTTGTCATCCACGTAAGTGAACTTCATGTCCAGGGAGTGCTTGCTGACGAAGGTCTGCTTATCCAGCGGGAATTCAATGTTGGAAGGGTGAGGCACGGGGGTGCCTAGTGCCACCAGCCAGGTCTGGTCCTCCTCGTGCTGCACCACCTCGCCGCTCACCTGCACCACCTGCAAACAACACCACCTGCTGAGTCCCTTACCTTGCTCCGTCATGCGATACTTTCTCTACCCCGTTTCCTTAGGATTTTCAAGCGCTTTTCTAATGACTAATGGATAATGGCGCTCGCTGGTTATCGGGGCACAGGATAACCTGATATAGCTCAATGGGACACTGCGCTCCACTCTCGCATTGGAGGCAGAGAGAGCTGGGGACACCGCGGGTCGAATGCTACATATATTGCAGTTTTTATATTAATACGCAATATTAATTATGCAAACGTAAACTAGCACACACTATATCTGGTACATCTCTTCTCTTTCTCTCTCTCTCTCTCTCTCTCTCTCTCTCTCTCTCTCTCTCTCTCTCTCTCTCTCTCTCTCTCTCTCTCTCTCTCTCTCTCTCTCTCACACACACACACACACACACACACACACACACACACACACACACTCACACACTCACTCACTCACTCACTCACTCACTCACTCACTCACTCACCCACAGCCATAGCCACCCACCCCCACACACACACCCATAGCCACCCACACACACCCCACCCACACACACACACCCACACCCACACCCACAAACCTTATAGGAAGCGCTCTTGAGGTTGACGCTGCGTCCTTTCGCCGTGAGCGTGCACTTGAGCCTGAGGAAGGCGTGGCGGGGCTCCTGAGGGCCCTTGGCGGACACCAGCTCCCGCACCTCCTCGTGGTCGCACGGGTGGGTGTACTCGTACAGCGACTGTCCCATCACGTCCACCTGGAACGGAAAAATCGCTCGTCTTAGCGCGGGATGCTCTCTGGTAGTTGTGGAATTAATAGTGACGGTGGTAGAGGTACCTGGAGTGCTGGTACGATGTTATTGTCAAGGGAAAACAGTGTTAAAGTTTGATTATCATATGGTAATGGCGAAAGTACATGCAATGCATAATATTAAAGTAACAATAATCCTAATTATAAAAATCAAGAATACACATGACAAACGTCAACATTTTATAATGTGATACCAATAAATTCCAATACATTTCTTTTGAAATATAGCCCATCATATATAGCTTTAACGTCTTGTTGGCTGCCCAATAATGAATATATCCAATTCATCCTTAAATGAAAGATGACACTCTTGATGTTGCAACAACTATTTTTCTAAACAATGATCCTGCAGCCAATTTGCACACCTAGAGACCTTGCAACGACCTTATCAATTAATGCTATCGCCATCGTCATCGCCCTTGGGTAGACAGACGCTGTGCTCGGCGGCTGCAGTTGCCATCCGGACTAAAAAAACAAAAGAAATCTGATTTCGAAATGGGTGCCTCATCTTTCAAGTCAAACGATTCTGTGCATGGTTTCCCTTTTGTTTCGTCATTCGTAAAAAAAAAAAAATGTTTTCTCCGTCGGAAGTCTTAATCTGAAAATATTCTGTCATAAGTTTTAATATGAAAATATTAATTCAAAATCAAATGCATAAAAAAAATATCTTACAGCTGCTGCTACACCTACTACAGATCTTCTTATAACAGCTACTCAAGCGTCACACTTGTTGTACTATAAATACAATTAACATTACCTGGACTACCACTACAGAGACGGATTCTATCGACTGATAATAAGGTTCCAGCCTCAAAAACACATTAACAGATGGGAGATGGAGGGAGGGAGGGGGAGGAAGAGAGAGAGGAGGTTAGGAACCCCCCCAGTTTCGACTCGTATACAAACTAATACGAGTAAAGCAGGATTCGAAACAGGTGGTTCGGTTCGTACACCGATAACGACATTACGGCATACGCTGAGATAGTGAACATTTACGTAGAGGAACTGTACAACAAGTATCCATGTTCGCATTTCTCCGTGATCGAGCCCCAACCTTTCTCTTCTATTTTTAACCATCGACAAAAAAAAAAATCATATCAACTTTTTTTTTTAACCGACCCATCACGTGGAACTGGAGTGACTGGACCCTTTTTGTCCGGTTTTTGCCCTTGTTTTCTTTTTTTTGTTTTTTTGTGTCGCGCACGGGTGGAGCTCCATTCCTTTACTAGGACTGTGTGAG
>NW_028234415.1:10127823-10140323 GCF_977035675.1 Penaeus japonicus | reverse complement strand
AAAAAAAAAAAAAAAAAAAAAAAAAAAAGGGGACAAGAAGGAAGTGACGAGCGAAAATCAACCCAACGCGCCCATCCACGCCCCTCAGAAACTCACCCACCAGCAGGTAATCAGCGCCCCATACAAAGCTGCTCTCAAAATACCCGGCCAGTCAGCAAAAAAAAACACCTGTCCGACGACCCCTTTTTTTCTCTCTGCCGTTTCCTTCTTATCGGCGTTCGGACAAAAACTGAAGCCGGCTCGATCCCGTCCGAACGCGGGATGTCAGGGGCAAGAAAAAAAAAAGAGCGACCATCTGTTTATAATCCCTGAATGGAACGTAAATGGAAATAAGTAAATCATGCATTAAGAACACCGCTGGACTATATATAATGGAGGAAACACTACATTCAGACTGGAATCGAATAAATAAACACGGAGAGAACACAACTATAAGAATGATAATAATAAATTAAACCAAAATTAAAATATATACATTAACAACGCAGCTGAACACAACCGGGGAAGTACCGCATTGTGATGAGGTGAGGTGATACGCCACATCATTAACATGGATTAATGATGTGGTTGCGTATCTACTTCTACGCTTGAAAACAACAGAAAGAGGAGCAGAAAAAATCCCCCCCTGAAGAGATCCCTTCGTCCATAATGCAAGAGAGAGAAAAAAAAATGAAACGAGGCGCAAGAAATACCCCCTCACGCCCAAACAGGTGTGCTTGCTTGCATCCAATACACATCAGTCTCCCCGCGCTGCAATGCACTCAAAGAACTGTCCTACGATCGCTGCCAGCCCTCCGCTAAGCGTAACGAACAAGAACCGAGATGAAGAGCTATCCATGTGTTTCCCCAAGACATGCGGAGATTCTGGACGCTCCCGCACGCTATAAGAATTAAACGACGAAATAGTTCATCGCAAAGGACGTGATTTGCGGACCTCCGACAAGCGAGAGGAAAAGACTTTTCCGAGCCCGGGATGCACTGCTTGAGGGTCTGCAGGCGACCTTGGCACACATGAGGGCGGCGGCGGGGCTGAGTGGGCGGGAGGGCGGCCTACGCTGAACTTACGCGGCTTCATCTGTCACTGACCAGCCTATACATAGCATTTATTTCGATTTAATTCATGTTATCACGGCATAATAATATTGCATAAATGTCTAAGATCATGTACTATGACGTCACAAGTAAACAATGCTGGTGGGAACACAAGACAACACAGTGTTCTTGTTCCATATTTTTTGTATCTAATTTTTATCTACCATTCCGTCTGTTTGTCTACTCGGGGCCGCCCCTGAGTAAACGCAAGTCTGGGGAAAGAAAGACGCCTCAGCTGTAGGAACGCAGTGCCCCTGAGAGTGAGGGGGCCATCGCGGCTCAAAGGGCAAACAACAGACTTTAAGGCAAAAATAGAGCATCCCAAATGTGGCACTTGATCCGGGAGTAAACCATGATCCAGACGGTGCAGCAGGCAAAGCGAGCGGGCGGGAGGGCGGGTTAGCGGGCGGGCGGCGCAAGGGTCGCTCGCGGCCGTCTGGAGAGGCCCCTGAGGCGTCGAGGGACTGCTTGCCTTCCCTCTCTTCTTCTCCCGCAGGTCATTGTCCGGGATTGGCTGCTGCAATAAATTGGCTTTGCTTGGACAACCAATTGCGCAAAGAGCAGCCTCTTCAATCACAGCGACAGCCATAAATAAAACATAATGGCTCAGGCGCGCAAGCACATGTACATGTACCTGCCTCTCTCTTTCTTTCTTTCTTTCCTTTTTTTTCTCTCTCTCTCTCTCTCTCTCTCTCTTTCTCTTTCTCTTTCTCTTTCTCTTTCTCTTTCTCTCTCTCTCTCTCTCTCTCTCTCTCTCTCTCTCTCTCTCTGTGTGTGCGTGTGGTTGCGCGTGCGTGTGTATGTGTGTTCGTGTGCAGTTGATACATACAAACATACCAAATCCAGGCCTTACATAAACCACGCCTTCAAAATTGTCCACGTTTGAAGATTTGAAGAGCCACACCAGCTGCATAAGGGCGTAAAGGCAAAAGCGGCCGCACGTCTTCCCTTTCCACTTGGGATGAGGCTCATCCGAACTCTTCACCTTCACCCTGAGTCTTCAAGCAGTTCCCGCCCGAGCAACAAAGGAAGCAATCGTACACAGCATCTTGCGAGGAGACGAGCGGCACGGCAAGCAGCAGGAGAGCATTAGAAACAGGAGCGAGGACCTACAGGACAGGCGACAGGCTGCACTGCCACCGCTCTGGACGCTGTCTGGCTGTCAGAGGGATCTGGCGCTCGCCCACCTGAACACACGCTTTCCCACGAGGCAAGAGGGGGGAGGGAGGGAGGGAGGGAGGGAGGGAGGGAGGGAGAGAGAGAGAGAGAGAGAGAGAGAGAGAGAGAGAGAGAGAGAGAGAGAGAGAGAGAGAGAGAGAGAGAGAGAGAGAGAGAGAGAGAGAGAGAGAGAGAGAGGAGAGAGAGAGAGAAGAGCGAGAGGAGAGAGAGAGAGAGAGAGAGAGAGAGAGAGAGAGAGAGAGAGAGAGAGAGAGAGAGAGAGAGAGAGAGAGAGAGAGAGAGAGAGAGAGAGAGAGAGAGAGAGAGAGAAGAGGAGAGAAGAGGAGAGAAGAGGAGAGAAGAGGAAAGAAGAGGAAAGAAGAGGAAAGAAGGGGGAAGAAGGGGGAAGAAGGGGGAAGAAGGGGGAAGAAGAGGGAAGAGGGGAAGGGAAGGGGGAGGGGGGTCGTAGCATTTCAATCTGGAGGCACTAGAGAGCGGGCGGCTACGCGAGTTCGCCGCCCATCGCGTCTGGTCTGCCAGTCACGAGCACTCGCCTCACGCCGCCTGGGCACTAAAAAGGGTAACCCTCTTGACTTAAGGGATGCAAGCCCTATTCACCAATGAATTATGCGGCCTCTCCTTCTCTCTCTCGCACATCCATACCAAAACAAATAAACAAACAAACACCACAGTATACATGATTGCAACAGCTACCAACCGCCTCAACCCGTCAAGACGTGGCGGCATCATCGGTGCAATGCTTCCCTCAAAGAGCTCCTCCAAGCTCACTTCCGGTCTCCGACGGGCGTTGCGTATCCTACATCCCTATCCCCATCCCCATCCCCCCCTCCGGATTACAAAAATGGCCACCTGGCCCGGGTACACACAAGGCCGCTCTGTTCCCTGAGGGGAGTGCCCATGGGAAGGGAGGGGAGGGGAGGGGGGACACCGAGGAGGAGGGGGGAATCGTCACTCCTGGCTCGGCAAAACGAAACGAAGAGAGTAGAAGCCGAGGGAGTCGGAGTGGGCAAGGCGAGGGAAAGGGATTTAAAACAATCAGACGAGGGAATCTAGGCAGGACACGTAGGAGAGCGAATCCCGGCGCCGAGAGGGGCTGCTGATTGCAGGGCAGGCAAGACTGCAAAGTCAAAGAGCCGCTGCAACAAGAGACGGCGATTGGGAGAGTGTGACATTTGTGGCACCACGACAGGCCATGCGTGGAAGCCATGCAAAAATCACACGCCGGGGCAAGTCGGATAACTAAAAGCGCGTGTCTGCCGCCGCGGTCGCCTCTCGGATGAGGGAGGCTAACCGGATTACGGCTTTGCCTTTCGTCTCCTCTTTCCGTTTTCCTCCCTTTTCCTTCTTTCGGCATTCATTCCCCTTCTCCCCCGATCATCTTGATCTATCTCTCATCCTTTTTTTTTATCAATCCTGGGGACCACACACTCTTTTCTTCCACCCTCTTACCCCCCCCCCTTTTTTTTCACTCACCTTCGATGTTCTCGGCCATTCCCTTACCCCCATCTCATAGCACTCCCCCACCCCACCCACCCCACCTCCCCCTTCCACTCACCTGCGAGAGGCCGAGGAAAATGACGATGTTCTCGGACGTGTAGACGACGTCGCCGTCCGTGGAGAGCACCAGCAGGAAGCCGTCCAGCGCCTTCAGGAAGAGGGTGTCCATCTCGACGTCCATCTTGCCCCCGCCGCCGCCGTTACTCGCGCAGGAGCCTCCTTCCGTGATCTTCGGGAATCCTGCGGGAGACATCGACCTCGTGAGAACTACCGCTCAGGTGCCCACTAAAGCTGCTGCCAAGGATGGAGCTCAAAATTTAAAAGTAACTAAGGTAATAATATACATGCACGGATAAATAGAGAGAGAGAGAGAGAGAGAGAAAGAGAGAAAGAGAGAGAGAGAGAGAGACAGAGAGAGAGAGAGAGAGAGACACAGAGAGCGAGAGAGAGAGAGAGAGAGAGAGAGAGAGAGAGAGAGAGAGAGAGAGAGAGAGAGAGAGAGAGAGAGAGAGAGAGAGAGAGAGAGAGAGAGAGAGAGAGAGAGAGAGAGAGAGAGAGAGAGACAGGAGAGAAAGAGAGAGAGAAGAGAGAGAAAGACAGGAGAGAGAGAGAGAGAGAGAGAGAGAGAGAGAGAGAGAGAGAGAGAGAGAGAGAGAGACGGAGAGAGAGAGAGAGAGAGAGAGAGAGAGAGAGAGAAGAGAGAGAGAGAGAGAGAGAGAGAGAGAGAGAGAGAGAGAGAGAGAGAGAGAGAGAGAGAGAGAGAGAGAGAGAGAGAGAGAGAGAGAGAGAGAGAGAGAGAGAGAGACAGAGAGAGAGAGAGAGAAACAAACAAACAAGGGAGGGAGGGAGGTAGAGATGCTTCCGGCCCATCTGTTCGCACGCACGCTCCTCGAGTGTGAGCGCCGCATCCCATGGCCCGAGTTAATAATACATCCGCGGAAACAGGTGTGGTGGCCAAATTGCTCCACCTTGGCGTAACACATATCGACCATGCATACCCGCCCGCCCGCCCACCCACCCGCCAGTCGGTGTCAACCCTTTCGCTGCTTAACGTATGGGGTCGCACGCAGAGGTCTTTGGCCTCGTACAAACAGACAGAGAGAGACAGAGAGAGAGAGAGAGAGAGATGACAGGCCTTACGTTTCGGTGACTTACTGATCATCCCCGCTTTAAGGATTCCCTTCCTCTCCTTTCCCTTTCTCTCCCTTCCTCTGTCTGTCTGTCTGTCTGTTTGTCTCTGTCTGCCTGCGTTCCTATCTATGTATATATCTATCTATGCATCTATCTATCTATCTATCTATCTATCGATCTATCTATATATATCGTTTATCTATCTATCTATATAACTATCTGTCTGCCTCCCTGCCTGCCAACCTGCCTCTTATTCCTCTTTAGGAATCTACCATCAAACCTTTCTTCTCTTCCTCTGCCACCACTTGTCTTTTTCTCTCATACTTTCATCCCCCAATACAATACGAAAACTATAACTAGGAACATAATAATAATCATAATAATAATCATAATAATAATAATAACAATAATAATAATAATAACGATAATACTACTACTACTAATAATAACGATAATAATAATAACAATAATAGTACTAATAACAATAACAATAGCAACAATAACATTTGAGGTAAGCAACAACTACGTGTGAACTCATGACATCACAGGAGCGATGCCAAAAGAAAACCCGTGGGGCAGAGAAGAGGTGTGGGGGAGGGGGAGGGGGAGGGGGGCACATTCCTGCACGTCCTCATCACCGACCTTGGCACCTAACACGTAAACCCCCCCAACCCTTCCTTCCCTCTCTTTCTCTCTGCTTCACTTTCTTTATCACCCTCACCCCCCTCTCTCCCTCGTACTATCTCGCCCTAAAGACCTCCCTCCCACCCACACTCCCCCACCCTCTTCTCTCTCTATCCTAACGTCTACCTTAATCCCATCATCTGCAACACTACTTATCACATTGCCATAGTTTATATAAATATATATATATATATATATATATATATATATATATATACATATATATACATATATATATACATATATATATTTATATATATTTATATATATATATACATATATATATATATATGTATATGTATATATATATGTGTGTATATATATATATATAATATATATATATATATATATATATATATATATTATATATATATATATATATAATGTTATTATATATATATTATGTGTGTATATATATATATTTATATATATATATAATATATATTTGTGTGGTATATATATGTGTGTGTGTGTGTGTGCTGTGTGTGTGTTGTGTGTTGGGTGTGTGGTTTCGTGTATGTGTGCTGTGTGTGCTGTATTGCTGTGGGCGAGGTTGTGTACCTGTGGCATGTGCTCCGTGTGTGTGTGTATGGTGTGTGTGCTCTGTCGTGTGTGCTGTGTGTGTGTTGTGTGTGTGTGTGTGTGTGTGTGTTTGTGTGTTTGTGTTTGTGTGTGTGTGTGTGTTTGTGTATCTGTATGTGTGTTTGTGTATGTGTGTGTGTGTGTGTGTTGTGTGTGTGTGTGTGTGTGTGTGTGTGTGTGTGTATGTGTGTGTGTGTGTGTGTGTGTGTGTGTGTGTGTGTGTGTGTGTGTGTGTGTGTGTGTGTGTGTGTGTGTGTGTGTGTGTGTGTGTGTGTGTGTGTATGTATGTATGTATATATAATTTTGAGCTCCCAATCTCCCTCTCCCTCTCTATCTTCTCTCTCGTTATCTCTTACTTTCTCCTTCTCTATCCCCCAATTTCCTCTCTCCTTCTCTTCTTTGTTCCTTTTCCTTTACTTCGGCAGTTTTGTATGCATTGAGAACACCAGCCTGACGATAAACAAAATGGACAAAACGCGTTTATCTCATATTGGCGTCATGCACACAGGAATGCATATACAAACACAATTTCATGTACAAGAATGCCAAACATATGCATATGCAGGATATAAAATCTACAAGCACACACAAACATACATATATATATATATACATACATACATACATACACATACATACACACACACATAAATACATATATACATACATACATACACATACATACATACTTACACACAGACACACACACACACACACACACACACACACACACACACACACACACACAGACACACACACAAAAACACAAAAAAAAAAAAAAAAAAAAAAAAAAAAGACATACGCCAGCATTTACTTTACAGTGTGCGTTCCTTACACAAAAGCAACACCTATGCGCATACGCACCCTCACTCACACGCGCACATTTTCCCTCCCTCTTCCTCCCGCCCTCGCATTCGCAACCAAGCCCGATCACGTGCAAAGTTCTGAGTCAATGTTCCACAAGCGTACGTACGCGCATCACGTACAAGAACCAAAAAATACTGCGACTATAAATCTGTCACTGCTAAACACACCTGACGCTCTGTCAGAATGCTAATGCGGTGTCGAATGGCGTGCGTGCGTGCGTGCGAACACAGACATACACACACTTATAACACCAGTTCATAAATATCTCTCGGCGAAGGATTGGCCTCGAGCTGCACCCCCCCCCCACTCAACCTAACCCCTCCCCCCGAAGACTCTCTTTACCTGTATGAATGTGCAAGCACATTATGTATGTATGTATGTATGTATGTATCTATGCATGTATGTATGTACGTATCCATGTTTAGACGTAGACGTAGACGTAGACGTAGACGTAGACGTAGACGTAGACATAGATACACACACACACACACACACACACACACACACACACACACACACACACACACACACACAGCTACAGTCCGCGCGGGGCGTCTTCTCTTCGAATACGAAGGAGAGTAAGATAAGAGGACGAAATAGAGCGCGCACGACCGCCGACGCCATCGCGGAGCGTGAGATAAGGGACAGGAGGATGCTGGCTTGGCGAGGTTGGGGGGAAGGGAAGGGAAAGGAAAGGAAGGGAAGGGGGAGGGGGAGGGGAAGGGAAGGGGGAAGGGAAGGCGGAAGGGAAGGGAATGGGGAAGGGAAGGGAAGGGAAGGGAAGGGAAGGGAAGGGAAGGGAAGGGAAGGGAAGGGGGAAGGGAAGGGGAAGGAAAAAGCGTGTATGGTGAGTGAGTGAGTGGGAAGGAAAGGGGAAGGGAAAGGAAGAAGGGTGTAGTGAGTGAGTGAGTGAGTGAGTGAGTTAGTGAGTGACTGAGCGAAAGAGAGAGAGAGAGAGAGAGAGAGAGAGAGAGAGAGAGAGAGAGAGAGAGAGAGAGAGAGAGAGAGAGAGAGAGAGAGAGAGAGAGAGAGAGAGAGAGAGAGAGAGAGAGAGAGAGAGAATAAGAGAGAAAGAGAAAGAGAAAGAGCGAACTTGAAGTCCCACTCTAAATTTGAAGGGCATTAGGCCATGAGTATCTGGAAATGCCTCTCTTTCTACTGTGTTCTCAATACGGTAAAAAAAAACAACAACAACACTGCACTGCGGAAAGGGCGAAGATGAGGAATGATGAATCAATATATATACACGGATATGGACACTTACAAATCTTACACCCTCTCCCTCTCTCTCTCTCTCTCTCTCTCTCTCTCTCTCTCTCTCTCTCTCTCTCTCTCTCTCTCTCTCTCTCTCTCTCACACACACACACACACACACACACACACAGACACACACGTACACACACATGTATGTATTCACTACCACGCTTCTACATCACATAAAATCAACCTTTAACCTGTTCGTCCAACCAGCGAAATGATACAGACATGGGAACGAGAGAGGCTGTGCCATATATCCAAGTCAGAAAGACACCCAGAGCTTTATAAAAGACACCTGTAGCCACGAGGGAAACTCACCCCTACATCGCTCCTGAAAACTAGCCCCCTTGTTCCCCTTAAGTATGTCAGGGACTGAGCCACTGAGAGCAAGTCCCACGGCGAGAGAAAGAGAGAGAGAGAGAGAGAGAGAGAGAGAGAGAGAGAGAGGGGGGGGGGGGGGCGCCCCTGCAACCAACACATTCCATTCAAGGAAATGCATTAAAAGCGGGGGGACAAAGAGCTTTCCTTCTTTTGTTTTCCGTCCACGATCGTTTGTGCAAGAGCTAGAGAAATAGACATGTAATCAACAAAATTAGGAATAAACAAAAGATCAATGGAAAGACAATATAATGGTGTTTTCCTCTAATGGCATCACTTTCTGCGTGTTGTGCTCAAGAAATTCCAAGAAGGATGACTGGATACCGAGAGAGAGAGAGAGAGAGAGAGAGAGAGAGAGAGAGAGAGAGAGAGAGAGAGAGAGAGAGAGAGAGAGAGAGAGAGAGAGAGAGAGAGAGAGAGAGAGAGAGACTTCCATCAGGAGCGGTGGAGGACCAGCAGTATATCATGCAGGGTACACAGCCAAGGCATCATCAGCCAGCCGTGTGAAAAAAGAGGACAAAAAAGCCACCAATAATCACACATCACACTAAGCCGACCCAAAGCCAAGTCGGAAACAGGATTACAGAAAAATGCCTCCGAATATAACATATGCCTAATCAGCAGTCATCAGAGGAGAGAGAAAATCTACGAGTGATAGTAAAATGAGTTGAAAAGTCATATAAAATGATCAGGAATTCGTCTTTGAAATGTAACATCGGCCAGAATTGGATTGCATTCCACCACGTGAATCGGCGGGTAATTTAGCTTACAAATGAAGTTTTAAGTAAGCACACTGGCAGCGGAGGGCAAATGAGATGCAAATTCTCTTCATGTGTGGCTTTTCGGACCAGGGTCTTTAATAAAAATGGAGGAGCGAATGCGAAGAAAAGAAGAAAAAGAAGAAAAAAAGAAGCCTCAGGTCCTTCGTCAATTTCGTAGAATACATGCTAACTGCTTTGAAAATATCTGCGTTCTATAGACGTGTAAGCATCTAAAAAAAAACACACACACACACACGGAAAGCGTAATTACACTTTTTTTATGAGACACACCAAGATCAGACAAACGTGAAAACGGGCAGTGAGCCACCCTAGATTTAAACCAACAGATACTCGTATTTGACACGGATACCAATGCCCTTCGAAGGAACAGATGGTGCAAGAACCAGTTCGAAGAAATTAAAACCGCAGACCATACACAGTATTGCAACCAAAAAAAAAAAAAAAGCTTACTATCTGCACCGGAAACAAGGTTGACACGCCATTCTCTAGTCGGCGAGCTCCGCCACATGCCCTACACATTGCAAAAGGCGATAACAAATCACTGACATAAAACAACTGCAACAAGAACGCGACAATTAATAAAAAACACATCAAAAAAGGAAAACGATGATAACCTCAAACGCAACCCCGCCCCCCCCCCTCTTTCTCCTTCCCCCACTATTCATCCATTTACTCCCTGGCGAAACGAAGACTAATCAGATTATCCCATGAAAAATTAATAACAAATAGATTAAATAAAGACACGACAAAAATGAATCATGAATGACGGCCCCACAAAATCTAATTACCCTCCCCCCCAACCCACTCACTCACTCACCCACCCACCCACCGACGCGGAGCTCGCTTAAGACACGGCGGACATTCCTATAAATAGCAGCTTCTAGTTAATTACACCAGCTGTAGGAAGGCCTGTCGAAGGCGATTAGGGAAGCAGTACGAAGAGAAAGAGGAGGAGGAGGTGGAGGAGGAGGGAATATTGGGGGGAGGAGGAGGAGGGGGGGAGGAATAGTGGGGAGAGGGGGAAGAGGAGGGGGGGAGGAATAGTGGGGAGAGGGGGGATGAGGAGGAGAAAGAGGAGGAAATAGTAGGGGAAGGAGGAGGAGGGAATAGAGGGGGGAGGAGGAGGAGGAATAGTGGGGAGAGGGGGTGGAGAGGAGGGGAGGAGGAGGAGGAGGAAGTGGAGGGATAGGAGAAGAGAAGAAAGGAGAGTAGGAGGGAAGGAGGGAGAGAGGATAGGGTAATGAAGATAATTGAGGGAGGAGAGGGGAGGGGGGAAGGGGACAATATGAGAGACGCAGAGAAAAGAGAGGAAAAAGCGGAAGGTGGAGAGATGGAAGGTGGGAGAGAGGAGAAGGGAAAACGAGGACTGACGAGAAGGAAAAGGAAAAGGAATACGACGAGGAAGATCAGGGGTCCGAGTCAGGGCGGCAGACGAGCGCCGTGAGATGCAAAACGGGCCAGAAGCGGAAGAGAACGAGAACTGAAAGGCGAAGCGCGGCGTCAACAAGTCTGGTCGCGAGGCCTGCTCTCCTCCCCTTCCGCTCTCTCTTCGCAAGGTCACTCCATGAACACAGACCAAAGATCGTTGCTTCACTGTTGACAAAGACTCGCGAAACACGCACGCGGCGGTGCAAATCAAGCAGCGGAACCGTGATTTGCATTAACAGAACAATTGGCAACAGCTTCCCAAGTCCCCTTTCACGCCCTCAATCTCCTCGTCTGTTATCTCCACTGAGCTATCACGGAGGTAGCCAAGGGACCCACAGGGAAACACAGAACTATGCTAGAAACTACGTACTACATTTGAGCAATACTTCTATACTAATGCAGCGAAAGGGGCATCTCCGTGTGGTTCCCTTCGTCCTTTCTCACCAACTCATACCAAGGAACCTTCTTCACGATGGCCTTTCCATTCCCGTCCTGCACTCCGTTTCGCCAACCTCTCTCTCCTCCAGATCGCTTTGCTTCCTTTCCTCCGCCCACACCTAGACGTCTAAACATCTTTCACAGACGTCTCAATGCCAAGCTTTTACATGCCTTCACCTCTACACATTCTTTGACAGACGCTGAGACGACAGACAACCTTTCCCCACCCCTCCGCTTCGCAAATCAGCCTTCCCTCGGCTAGACAGCTATTTCTGCGGGCGGCGGAGAGCTAGCCCGCTGTCCTTCTCCCGCCCATGATATCCCCAGTATCCCTGAGAGCCACTCCAGGATGCAGCGAAGGGAAGGGCGCTGGCTACTCGGCCGGACCGCTGAGAAAGAAAGAAAGAAAGAAAGAGAGAGAGAGAGAGAGAAAAAGAGAAAGAGAAAGAGAAAGAGAGAGAGAGAGAGAGAGAGAGAGAGAGAGAGAGAGAGAGAGAGAGAGAGGAGAGAGAGAGAGAGAGAGAGAGAGAGAAAGAAAGAGAAAGAGAGAGAAAGATAAAGAGGGAGAAAGATAAAGAGGGAGAAAGAAAGAGAGAAAGAGAGAGAGAGTGGTGTGTGTGTCAGTTACAAATTAATCGAGTGAAAACTGCTTCGTCTCGTGACGATGACTGAACTCAGCGCAAGATGTGCGAAATTTAATGCGGCTTCCCAACCTTCTCAACAGCGCAACATCAGGTGGGAAAAGAGGGAGAGGGGGAGGGGGAGGGGGAGGGGGAGGAGGGAGAGGAGGAGAGAGAGGAAGAGGAGAGAGAGGAAGAGGAGGAGGAGGAGGAGGAGGAGGAGGAGGAGGAGGAGGAGGACGAGGAGGAGAAAGAGGAGGAAAGGGAGGATGATAATAATAATAATAATAATAATAATAATAATAATAACAAATAATAATAATGATAAAATAATAAATAATAATAATAACAATAATAATAATAATAATAATAATAATAATAATAATAATAATAACAATAACAATAAAATAATAAAAATAATAATAATAATAACAACAACAATAATAACAATAATAATAATGATAATAACAAAAATAATAATGCCAATCACAACAATAATAACATCAATAATGATGATAATTAGAAAGATAAGAGAGAATAATGATAAGGGGTGTGAGGCAGAATA
>NW_028234415.1:10115323-10122823 GCF_977035675.1 Penaeus japonicus | reverse complement strand
GCCCCCGAAGTAAACAAGCCCCCCAAGATAAACAGAGCCCCGAAGTAAACAGAAAGTGTCTATACATCAGAAAGTGAATTAAGAAGAGAGGACCGATTGCCAATTACCCAAAATTGGTGCTGCCGCCAATGGCCTCACAACCACTACTATTTAGTAAAACTACAGCCGGCTATTTTGGACATCCCCAAATTCTAGTAGACCTGTTACTTCTTTTACTCACTCTCTCACTCTCACTAACTCACTAACTCACTCTCACTCACTCACTCACTCACTCTCTCTCCCGCAAATAGTCCCCGCCCTCCACTCCTTTAGCGGCTCCGACGAAAGGTGAAGGCGCTAGCTGACCCGAGTGCTTGCTTGACCAACGGCATGTCTCTCGCTGCCCGCTCGTTCTCATTCGCTCGTGCGCGCGGACGACCTGGCAGAGGAAGAAGACAACGACGAGCAGGGGACCTCCTTGTCCGAGTGAGCTAATGGACATACCACCATCGCGTGCACGAGAAAGTGTGTGGGAAAGGGAAGGCAGAAAGAGAAAGAGAATGAGAGCACGGGAAGGAGGGAAGGAGGGAAGGAGAGCGAGCGAGAGCGAGAGAGAGAGAGAGAGAGAGAGAGAGAGAGAGAGAGAGAGAGGGAGAGGGAGAGGGAGAGGGAGAGGGAGAGGGAGGGAGAGGGAGAGGGAGAGGGAGAGGGAGAGGGCGAGGGGGGAGGAGGGAGAGAGAGAGAGGAGGGAAAGAGAGAGGAGGGAGAGAGGAGAGGGAGAGAGGAGAGAGAGAGAGAGAGAGGGGAGGGAGAGGGGAGAGAGAGAGAGGAGAGAGAGAGAGAGGAGAGAGAGAGGAGAGAGAGAGAGAAGGAGAGAGAGAGAGGAGAGAGGAGAGAGAGAGAGAGAGAGGAGAGAGAGAGGAGAGAGAGGAGAGAGGAGAGAGAGAGGGGGAGAGATGGGAGAGTGAGGAGAGAGAGAGGAAAGAGGAGAGAGGGGAGAGAGAGAGGAGAGAGGAGAGAGAGAGAGGAGAGAGAGAGAGAGAGAGAGAGAGAGAGAGAGAGAGAGAGAGAGAGAGAGAGAGAGAGAGAGAGAGAGAGAGAGAGAGAGAGAGAGAGAGAGAGAGAGAGAAGGCGCCATTCAAACAGCCCCAGCTGTTCCTTCCACCGGGCAGAGGGACTGTCCTCGGTATGCAAGAAATGCAACAACAACTGCACATCGCTTGGCATGCAACAGCTTCTGGAGACGTGACACTGGGAGGCTAAAGAAAGAAATGTCTTCAGCTCGCCACTACTACGAAACATCAACGAGAGAGAACGATCTCGACTGTCGAATCTGTAACAGCTGCGGCAGAGCAGGACAGGAATATTTCATTCAAATTACTAACTATATCATGCCGGTTAAATTAACAAAAAGAAAAATCCCATTATCAATATTGTTTTCACTTAGATTTTCAAAAATACGATTCCTAAAAAAGAAAAGAAAAATGCCCTCATGCTTGTCCTAAAAACTTTTGTAGAGTGGAAAGCAAGAGTGGTTTGTGTGTCAAATAACTCTCGTTTAGCCCAAAAGTGGAGTGATCAAAGGACACCCCGTTTTTCATGCTTTCAAGCAAAACTACAAGTTAAGAATTGGCAGTCTCTAACTCACTCACTCTCTCTTTCTCTCTCTCTCCCTCTCTCTCTCCCTCTCTCTCTCTCTCTCTCTCTCTCTTCTCCTCTCCCTTCTCCCCTTCTCTTCTCTTCTCTTTCCTTCTCCTTTTCTTTCCTTCTCCTTCTCCTTTCCTTCTCTTCTCTTCTCCCTCTCCCTCTCCCTCTCCCTCCCCCCCCTCTCCTCCTTCCTTCTCCTTTCTCTCTCTCTCACTCTCTCACTCTCTTCCTCTCTCCTCTCTCCTCTCTCCTCTCTCCTCTCTTCCTCTCTCCCCTCTCCCTCTCTCTTTCTGTAACCCGGTGAGAAAAGACATCACCAGTTATATAAGCCGGTGAAGAAAGACATAGACGTTCTCCTGTCATGTTCTTTATTGGTGGCCTGATAAATGCACTTGCCTCCATCCAAGGGCCAAAGGCTGAAAGTGAGCTCTATTGCTCTGTCTTGGTCACAGACTGTTCCTCCTTCTCTGTCTGTGATCCTTCTGATTTGTCTCTGTTTACCCTTGCCTCCTTCTGATATGTCTCTGTCTACCCTTGCCTATGTACGACTCTTGGGCCACTTTCTCTGCCTGGGGGCTACGGGCCAGCAAACACAGCTGTAGCCCGGAACCAGGTGCAAGTTTAGAGGAAGAGGAAGAGGGTACAGGAGGGCAGGAAGTCTCAGGTCATACTCAATGCTTGCTTCCTAGCAGTGCCTTAGGTCACACAATAAGCAATAACAGTGCCTTACACCTTCTCCTTCTCTTACTACTATTCACTCATTCATTAATTCATTCATTCACTCACTCACTCCCTCCCCCTCCCTCTCCCACTCTCTCCCCCTTCCACTTTCCCTCTCCCCTCTCCTCTCACTCTCAATCTCCCCCTCTCACATTCGTTTTCTCACTCTCACTCTCCCCATCTCCTTTTCTCCCTTTCCCTTGTCCCTCTCCCTCGCTCCCTCTAATGTTCAACTACTCTGCGTGGGGAGGAAATTCTAATTAACACTCTGATATCAAGCCAGATGTTCAAGCAAGGGACCAAGGGACGTGCAAGCAAGGGACGAAAAGGCGTGCAAGCAAGAGACGAACGGACGTGCAAGCAAGGGACGAAAAGGCGTGCAAGCAAGGGACGAAGGGACGTGCAAGCAAGGGACGAAAAGGCGTGCAAGCAAGGGACGAAGGGACGTGAAAGCAAGGGACGAAGGGACGTGCAAGCAAGGGACGAAAAGGCGTGCAAGCAAGGGACGAAGGGACGTGCAAGCAAGGGACCAGTGAAGGCAAATCGGCCCAAGGAGAAATGTGTCGGGAAACTTGGCCCCTTTCACATCGTTTCGTCTTTGCAACATATTCATCTCTCTTGCCCTCTCCTTCCATTGTTCCCCCTCCACCCCATTCCCCTCCCTCCCTCCCTCCAGATTCCCCTTCCCCTTCGCCTTTCTCTTTATATGTCCCTCTTCCTCTCTCTTCCCTACACCCATTTATCCCTCTGCACCCTTCCCCTCTTCCATCTTAATCCCTTCATCCCTGCTATTGTCTCTCCCATTTTCCATCCTTCAACCTCTCTTCCCGACCTCCCTATTTCCCCTTGCATTCGCGTGTTTGGAAGAGCGAAGGCAGCCACAGACACAGAAAGAGAGTCCACCATGCTGGCATACCCGCCTCCCGATAATAGAGCTACTTATCATCATCGATAAAGTAGCGGCGAGTCATTGCCTGTGTTTACGTTTTCGTGATAGCGTATCTCCTCGGGTCAAAACATCTCTCGATAATAGCTGCCCCTCTAATTAATGTGTCCTGTCCGTCCCTCGGTGAACTGGTGTTTTCCAATTCATTTCATTGAACAAAGCTGCCGTGTGGTCTTCCGTTTTGGAATTGCTAGAGCAGTGACGAACAGAGGGCACAGAAACAAACAAGAATGAAGAAAAGTAAAAAAAAACATTTATTTTTTTTTTAATAAAGAAAATGGGTTCACCTTAATTATGTTGACGAACATCATACAAAACTGACGTAGAACCAAACAATTAATCTATTTCTGATAACAGTGATAATCATAAGGAAGATGACTACAAGCAAGTAGAAATATCTCATTTTCTTTGTTATTAAAAAAAAAATCCTTATAATATTCAAATAAATTTTACTATGGGTCACATTCCTATCGTCATTTTCACTGTTTTTGCACTCTTCTATTTACCCTCTTTTTTCCTTCCTTTCTCCCCGCTCCCTCATCACCTAACATTCCCTCACCTCCTCGTCCTACCCATACCCTCAACCGCCCCTCCCCTCCCACACTCACACCCCCTTCCCTCATAGCCCAGCCCCTTCTGCTGCACAAAAACCCATGGCACTCACCGCCCTGGCACAGTGCCCGCGTCTTCAGGTAGGCAATGGTAAGCCGCATGACAGATGCCTTGTCCAGCTGCGACACCGTCTGCGCCGGCAAGGGCAGGGCGCTCGCCAGCTCCGTGAAGATCTCGCTCTCTTTGCCTCGCCGACATCTCGCCGCGTCACGAGACTTCTCCTTGCGCTTCTCGCTGTTCCTGGGGGGAGAGAGACAGACAGAGGGGCGTCAGTCGCGAGTCAACAGATGGGCGAGAACGGGAGACAGTCAGTGAATGCGAATAAACAGAAGGCGTCAGTCAGAGAGATGATGATGATGCTGACGAAATGAATGAGGAGCATAAAACAGATAAGGCGAGCGAAGCAAATGGGAAAAAAAATCATGAAATTAGAAAGGGAAATAAAATAAAATCGATTACAATAGCATACAAAGAGTTCGAATAAAAAAAAATCGAGATGTTAACACAGGGAAGTAAACAAAGAACAAGAGAAGAAAAACTCATATTTAACACAAGAAAAAAAAATCCTGGAAACAATCGGGCATTTCAGATAACATAAAAATCCTCGCATGATACATTACTAACTAAGTAATTAATAAATCAAAGAGCGGTGTCTCCGATCCATTGATTTTACCCCAGAGATACTAAGCGAAGTCAGCGAAATATAAACACTGGCATTCATTCCTCTATCATTTGCTGGAAGGAAGGCTCTGCATGGCCGTATTCTGGATTTACTCCCCCCCCCCCCCATTCTCTCTTCGTTTAGGCCATTCTTGCAAATAAAAACCAAAGCACTTCAAACATAATGTTGAGATCTTTTGCCTCTGGAAACGGAAATATCTTACTATGGTACACAATAAACACTAAAACAACAACTACATTCCGCACGTGAGTTATATTTCTGGTTAAAATAAACAAAATAAACAAGCCCTCTCCTTCAGGAAGCCCCGGCGCCCCCCTAACCCCACCCCCACCCCAGCCAGGCACGCGCAGCCAAGCCAATCCCCATCAAGCACCGTCAGTCGTCCCTGCGGGCCCAGTCCCGACAGGTGCGGGACACAGGTCAGGTACCTGTTCCGCCTGCTATTGGCCCAGGGGAAGGGCGTCCTCCAGAGAGATGGGGCGACGTCCAGCCTGTTCCTTGGGCACAGACGAGCGAATGCTGTTCTGTACCCTCCGATGGGGAAATTCTTCAACATTTTGGATGCTCTCAATTTTCCCCTGTGGCAATGTTCTGGAAAGAAAAATTTCCCTCTTTCCTTCTCTATTGCTTGGGGGAGGTTTGTCTAATCAGTCACAGTGTCATCAGTGGCACATCCATTGCGCGATTTCGGTGCCTAACATATTTACATTCAATGAAATCCGTGATTTCAATAGGTAATATATTCGTTTAGTGTTGGTTGACGAGCACTTCACTTCAAGTGACTTGCATAAGCACTCTGAAATGTAATTTAACAAGGATTCTACCATAAAAAAGCTTCACAAGTAGGCATTTCCTTATTTTTCATCCTTCTGATATTTCCCCTCCGTGGTTCCTCCTCAGAGCTCTTCATGACCTGCTGCCGAAGAAGGGAGCTTTCACCACCTTTCACTTGCAGGGGCGAAGAAGCCCATGAAGCCTTGGCTCGTGTGATCTGTGTCGTCATGGACACAAGAAGGAGAGGAGAAAGGTTGAGATCACTTTCGTCCCTCTGTGTTCAGCACACTCTTCACCGTGTTCAGAACCTGGCCTCGGTGAAGGAGGCCGCTCATGCGTGATCCATGACCCGGTAGTGGCGGGCAAACAGAGTCCAGAGTTTGTCGCAGCAATACCAGGTCATCTCCAGGATCTGAATGAAGGCCTGACTCCAGTCGATCTTGAAGAACACTTTGTAGCCGGCGTCTCTGCCCGGACCCATGGCACTCGCTCGCGACGACGCCACTTCCAGTCAACAAAGGCTGGGGCTCTTCTACGTTCGGTTTGCCCCGTCTAGAGCTAATGAACAAACTAGCTGTAGCGCAAACAAACACACTCGTGCGCGGGGACACAGCAGGGTCAAGAGGAGGAGGAAATATATCACGCGAAAAGGAACACACGGACACACACGAGCACGCGAGCGAGCGAGCGATCACAGGTCAAGCAGTGCCAGCCAGCGCCATGGGCAGGAAATGCAGGGAATGCAGGCAGGCACCAGACCATCACCACACGCATGGGCACGACGCCGCTCCCACTTCACCCTGACCTTCGCCAGGAGGACTAGGAGCAAATGGACGTGCAGAAGGTCAGGGCGAGGATGAAGCGAGGGCGTGCTGTATGGCGAGGTGAGTGGCGAAGTACTGGCGCAGGCGGGAGCGGCGGCGATGAGGCCATGCACACGAACCGCCAAGCATGTGCCAGGAGGCGTGATGACGGGGTGGGAAGGGAGGAGGGGCCAAAGGGTCACCAATGCCAGGGTACAGGTCACCCACCGCCAGGGGGCACATTGCAGGCCGTTCAGCCTCCAGGCCAGGCACTCATGACCACCTTATCAGGCACGTCGTCTTGCTTGCACCTCCCCCGCCCCCTTCTCCCCTCTGGCAACCACTCCCTTCCTGCTCTTCCTCGAGTATGGGAGCATGTCGAATACGAATGGCGTCGACGGATCACCTTCAATTCGCGGATTCCCTCTTTCAGTGCCAACCTCCCCTCACCCCCCCTCCCCCGGTCTCCCAACCAACCGTCAGAATCACGCGCAAGTTTGTTTACCCCCCTTGCCGCCGCCGCCGCCAAGCCACGTGGTGTGAGCGGGGGAGGGAGATAAAGCGGATGGATAAGGGGAGGAGGTAGACGGAGCGGAGGGAGGGGTGGATGGAAGGAAGGAAGAAATGAAGGAGGGGAAGTGGGAGAGGGAGAGGGAGAGGGAGAGGGAGAGGGAGAGGGAGAGGGAGAGGGAGAGGAGAGAGAGAGAAAAAAAAACAGCTAAACCTAAAAGTTCGATTACAACAGTAACATTTCATTTTTGTGTGTGTTTGTGGGTGTCGTGAGAGGTCCTGAGCGGGTACATGCATATACGACCGTGATTGTGATTGTAACTGGGCATGCGCCCGAGCGCCGAACGGAATAAAATGAGGGACCTAACCTAACCTAACCCGCTCCCAGGCCGTAACGGTTAACAAGCACAGAGAGTTAACATCTCCCAAAACAAGGGAGAACATAGTAAAACCTCACACATCGGTGACACTACTCTTGGCAAGTAAAGCGCGCTTACAACCCCACAACCTCTCCCCTCATCCACCAACCCAACCCACCCCCACCCCAACCCCACCCGTTACCTGTCTATCAACTCACCCACCTTCACCCACCCACCCACCCACCCCACCCATTCCCCCACCCCACCTTACCTCCCCCCAGCACCGAGGGGTATTTGGGGAAGGCGAAGGGGCGACGCGAGAGCCAGCTGGCGGCCGGGCCAACCACATGACGACCGCATAAAAGCCTCATTAGTTCCCGTAAAAGGTAGAGGGGATGAGGGGGAGGAAGTGGGGGGCAGGGGTGAGGGGTGAGGCGGAAGGGAAAGAAGGGTAAGAGGATGGATGGG
>NW_028234415.1:10105323-10112823 GCF_977035675.1 Penaeus japonicus | reverse complement strand
TAGGAGGAAGGGGAGGAGGAGGAGGAGGAGGGGAAGGTGAGGGGAGGATGATGGTGGTGATGGTGGTGGTTGATGTCAGAACGTCCACGGCAACACCGCCGAAAACAAGAGCTGAAGGAAACCCCGCGTCGAGGCAGGGACGGGCCCGCCCGCCCGACGGCGCCCAACAGGGCAAGGTGACAGGGCACATCTCAAGGGTCGCGCGAGTACAAGCATACCCAATCCCGCTTCCTGCCCTCGACGCGGCGGCGGCACGAGGACCCACACGCTTGCATGTGCGTGCACTTTGATGTTGCACTCTGAATGCAATAGAGGGGGGAGCGGGGGCAGAGAAGAAGAGGGAGGGTAAGGGGTAGGGAGCAGAAGAGGGTAGGTGGAGGGAGTAGAGGAAGGTAGGGGAAGGGAGAGGGTGGATAGGGGGAGCAGAAGAAGGAAGGTAGGGGGGGGGAGGGAGAAGGAGGGTACGGGGTTAAGGGAGCATGAAAGTAAGGTAAGGGAGAGGAAAAAAGGCGGCGACAAAGGCAGTGAGAATGAAAAGGATAGAAGTATAACAGGGCAAGAGGAGGAAGGGAACATGAACACAAACACAATCGAAGCAACACGGAGGACCGACCACGAAAAGCGAAGGAGCAAGAAGCGCCTCCTCGCGACGCTTCTAGATTTCCCTCACTCAAAGTGACTCTTTTCCGCCGCGGCGCCGCCTCTCCAAACCAAGAAAGAACCATTTACAAAATAGCGCTGCTCAACTGCTGTCCCGCTCGCCACCCCCCCCCCTTCCCCCTTTCATCACTACCCCTTTCCTTCCCCAACTCTTTCTCCGCCCTCGCAGCCCTTCTTCACTCCGGGTGTCCCCACCAATGGCGATCCGCTCCCGGCCGTCCGGCAGGCAGCGTGCGCCGTCAGGGTTCACCCGCAGCGCCGGTTGCCAAGAACGCTACTGCTTGATTCGTACCCACGCGTACCCATGGCGTCGCAGCTCCCATACATACATGCACAGCGAACGCACACACAGATACACATACAAGCACACGCACGGACACTCACACACAAAGTCCTCTTTAATTCAGTTGCCTGGATTAACGACTCATGCTTGATTGCTTGGCGTCCGCCTTCATCATGCAGTTCAGCAAAGGATAAAAAGGGATGCCAGTATTACAGGCGATGACTCCCAATCATCAGGACTCGCATCACGAGCGCTCCGTGGCTTCCTCTTTCCTCCTTCGTCTCTTTTATCTACTTCTGCACTTGCTCCTTCCGCGTTTTCCTTCCTTACCCTCTTGTTCATTCCCTCAACATCTACAATAACACCGGTAACTCGCTCAACGTCCACGATAACATCACCGCCACCACCATCACCACCACCACAGCCTCCCCCCCCCCATCACCACCACCACCAGCACGACCTTCACCATCACCACCAACGAAAGCAAGCAAGAGCAGAACAACAAGTGGAACCTTAATCGACCAGGCAGGCTCGCTCATTACCGACATCGCCCTTCGACTCGCCGCACTCGGGAGCGCATGCCAAGCAGCACGCGTCCCTGCGGCTCCTCTCGGCTCCTCTCGGCTCCTCTCAAGAACCCACTCAGGGATCCGCGTCCGGGGCTCTCGCCGATGACCATAATCTCGCGTGGCAATGGATCGCTGATGCGATAAATGGCCCGACCGACGCGAACAGGTACGTGCACATGGTGAAGTAGAGGCACTGAGAGAGGGGGAGGGAAGAGGGGGAGAGGGGGAGGGAGGGAGAGGGGGAAGGGGAGGGGAAGGGGGAAGGGGAGGGGAGAGGGGGGGAGGGAGGAGAGGGAAGAGGAGGGAGGGGGAGAGGGAGAGGGAGAGGGAGATGGGGAAGGAGAGGGAGAGGGAGGGGGAGAGGAGAGGGAGGAGGAGGGGGAGGGGGAGGAAGAGGGGGAGGGAGAAAGAGGAGGAGAGAGGGAGAAAGAGAAAGAGAAAGAGAAAGAGAGAGAGAGTATCAGGGGAAGAGAGAGAGAGAGAGTGCGGAAATATAGGCTAGTATAGTTTCAAAAATCATATCTGCCTGGCTGTTCCCTCCCTTTCCTAGCCTTCAATCCCCGTTCAGAACAACAACGCCCAGGCAGGCAACCACCTTACCAAAAATTTAAAAAGCCAGGCCGTTCCACAAATGTCTGGCCAAGAAACTAATATTGGATTCGGGAACTAATTAAGGAGGCCGCTTGAAAACAGCGCCGGGCCTCCTCCTCCTCCTCCTCCTCCTCCTCCTCCTCCTCCTCCTCCTCCTCCTCCTCCTCCTCCTCCTCCTCCTCCCCTCCCCCTCCCCCCCCCTCCCCCTCCTCCGCCTTGCCCCTCAAGGCAGCGCCGCTCCGAAAGCCTTCTCTTCCTCGCACCAATTTCCTCCACGCCGACAAGAGCGCACAATGAACGCATGGACGCACGCTTACTTGCTGAGCCCATTCTGCATGCCGAGGGTTCTCTCTTCCTTCTCCGTCTTCTTTTCCCCTCTCTCCTTCTCTTTCCTCCTCCCTCCCTGCCTCTCCTTCTTCTCTCACCCTCCCTTACTTAGTGTTTTTAATTCCTTCCTCTCCGTCTTTCTTTCATTTTCTCTCTCCCTTGCTTCTCGGAATCTCTCCAACCATCTATTTCTCCTTCCCTGTCCCTCTTCTCCACCTCCCTCTCTTTTTTTCTCCTCCCCCTCTTCCTCCTCCTCCTTTTCTTCTTCTTCTTCTTCTTCTTCTTCTTCTTCTTCTTCTTCTTCTTCTTCTTCTTCTTCTTCTTCTTCTTCTTCTTCTTCTTCTTCTTCTTCCCTCCTTCCCCCCCTCTTCCTTCTTCCTTCCCCTCTTTCTCCCTCCCTCCTCCCTCTCTCCCCCGCCCGTCGCTGCGTATGCGTATCACCCACCGCGAGGGCGCCTGTGATCATTTAGCTAATCGCCGCCCGAGACATTGGTCCGCCTCTGGCGCTGGCGACCTTCCATGAAATCCTGATCTCGTGGCGAAGGCGCATGACGTGATCCCGGTAACGTAGCTCGAGTCCGGCGGGAGGCAGCCCTTTTACGACCGCTGCCACGTGGATACACACATGTGTGCACATACACGGTACTGGAGTTACTTACGCTCACCCATATGTAAATTACGTACAAGAACACACAGCATAATGCATGCGAGTAAATATGCATATAAACATAAGCTGACTACATACAAAGGCACATGAAGGTTCGCGTAAATTCATGCATGTGCACGTGACATATGTGCGCCGACGCACACACAATGTCTCTCTCTCTCTCTCTCTCTCTCTCTCTCTCTCTCTCTCTCTCTCTCTCTCTCTCTCTCTCTCTCTCTCTCTCTCTCTCTCTCTCTATCTCTCTCTCTATCTCTCTCACACGCACACACACACACAAACACACACACACACATACCAACGTCCACAGCTTCACAACCGAAACAACCAGGACCGGCCGGAACTCTCTCAAAGAAGACAAGGAAGAGACAAAATAAAAAGGAAAGAAAAAGAAGAAGAAAGAAAAAAAAAAAGAACACCGAAGAATCAGCATTCGCTACAAAAGGACGAAAGCGAAGTTGATCTTGCATATCGACGTCGACCTAAATGCATTTAACACCAGCCAAAGAGGAAGGAGTCGGGCGCGCACGCACACTCACACGCACACACACACACGGCGGGGCACGTGGGGAGAAAACCAATGCAAAACGGAGGCTTGCGCTGGGACATAGGGATATCATGAGGAGCAGGACAGGGAGGGGGAGGGGGAGGGGGAGGGGGAGGGGGCATATGGGGGGGAAGGGGAATGGGAAGGGGAAGGGGAAGGGGAGGGGAAGGGGAAGAGGAGGAGGAGGAGGAGTTGGTGGTGGTGGTGGTGGAAGGACAAGAAGGAGGTGATAATAATGGGTATAACAACAAGAAACGGATAACAATGGCAGTATTAATAACTATAATAATTACTACTACTACAACAAATAATAATAATAACAATAATAATAATAATTATTATTATTATCAATAATAAAAATGAGGATAATGATAATGATAATAATAAGAAGAATAAGAACAGGAATAGGAAGAGTAAAAACAATAATATAATAACAACAAAACAAATAACAACGTACTACGAAAGAAAAGGACGGCGAATACAAAGAAAAAGAAGAAGACGAAAACAAGGAAGAAGAAAAAAAAGTAAGTAAAAAAGGATGGAGAGAAAAGAAAAGGGTATCTGGAAATGGACCTGGAAAATGCAGCGACGCATACTAAGGCGGCAGGAAGAAGGAAGAGAAAATACCAACGGCGCACTACTACTAAATCGGTTTAGGCGTAACACCTGCACCCCGCCCCGCCCTTCCTCTTCCTCTACCCCCCCCCTCCCCCTCTTGTCCTCTTCTTCAGCTTCCCCGTCTTCCCCCTCTTCATCCATCTTCTTCCTTTTCTTCACCAGGCCTCCTCCTCTTCCTCTCTTTTATAGACTCTCCCTTCTTCTCTCTTTCACCACTTTTCCTCTTCTGCGTCTCCCTCCTTCTCTCCCTCACCCCTCTTCCGTCCCCCCTTCCTCCTCTTCTCCCCCTCTGGGAATTTCCAGATACAATTATCCTTTTATCAACGTCAAAGATATCCTGCAGTATCAGAGATTTCCCTCTTGCCATCTGATAAAACTTTTTTTGTTTTTTTTTTGTTTTTTTTTTTTTGTTACCCATTATGGTTATGATTGTCTGACATGCCCCAAAAGGAAACGTCAGGAGAGGAACCGACGGGCACCACGTTTGTGACGTTCCCGTGTCGGTCCCGACGGCTGGCGGCGGCTGCATCCCAATCCTTCGGCCGTGCCTTGAAGCAAGCTCGCACTGTCGGGGTTTGGCACCGACTGGGACTTTGGTCTGCAGTCGGGGGAAATCTGCGATTCTGCTTGGCGCGCCCACACCACAAACGACAGACAAACACACTCGAAACAAACCGTTCCCTTATCTGCTACCTATCTGAGCCCCGAGATAAGGGCAATCTGAGGCGCATATACCTTGACGGAGGAAGGCAATACAGCTGATAACAATCGAAATCTTTGTGATGCAACCACGCATGACGTCATGGTAAAACCGATACTGTGGGAACCTCCCCGGGTGAAGGCAGGGGAGGGAGAGAAGGGGGAAGGGAGGGGGAGGTGAGGGAGAGAAGGGGGAGGGGGGAGGGAGATAGGGGGGCAGGGAGGGAGGGAGAGAAGGGGAGGAGGGGGGAGGGAGAGAAGTGGAGGAGGGGGGAGGGAGAGAAGGGGGAAGGGGGGAGGCAGGGAAAGAAGGGGGAAGGGGGGGAGGGGTGTTGCACACCTGGTGTCAGAAAGAATTATTCCCCGGGTGTTGCTAAGTACGATAACAATTTTTTCTATTGCGTCCCTTCTCTTTTCTTCTCTGCATGTCTACTTCATTCCTCTATCCATTTCCACGCATAAAAAGGGAAAGAAAACAAATCAACCAAAGCAGCATTTCTTCGCAAGAGAACGCCAAGACTTCCTCCACTATTCATTCCTTGCAACTCCACATCCTCCACATAGTGTAAAACTCGTTAAGAACATAAGATCTGCCACATCTTATGTCTGGACGTCTAAATCAAGCCTTCTTCGGGATCAAACTACATAATTAATGCGCATGACATTGAACACTCTTTAAGAGCATAAATAGTATCTAGAACTGACCATCGTGGTATGGTTCGCTGGTGCTAGCCTATCATCAGCAGCGCACGTGTTGCAAACAATGGCCATATCCGCTAAGTCCACGTTTCGGAATAAATTGAAATAAAAAGGTAGGGGCCAGAAGAGCGCAAAAGCCACGCGTGTGGAACCTGGCCACAAAGGAGGGCTATCGTGAGGAACCTGGCCACGGAGGAGGGCCACGCGTGAGGAACCTGGCCACGGAGGAGGGCCACGCGTGAGGAACCTGGCCACGGAGGAGGGCCACGCGTGAGGAACCTGGCCACGGAGGAGGGCCACGCGTGAGGAACCTGGCCACAAAGGAGGGCCGCGCGTGAGGAACCTGGCCACAAAGGAGGGTCACGCGTATGGAACCTGGCCACAAAGGAGGGCCACGCGTGTGGAACCTGGCCACGGAGGGGGGCCACGCGTGAGGAACCTGGCCACAAAGGAGGGCCGCGCGTGTGGAACCTGGCCACAAAGGAGGGCCACGCGTGTGGAACCTGGCCACGGAGGGGGGCCACGCGTGAGGAACCTGGCCACGGAGGGGGGCCACGCGTGAGGAACCTGGCCACGGAGGAGGGCCACGCGTGAGGAACCTGGCCACGGAGGAGGGCCACGCGTGAGGAACCTGGCCACAAAGGAGGGCCACGCGTGTGGAACCTGGCCACAAAGGAGGGCCGCGCGTGAGGAACCTGGCCACAAAGGAGGGCCACGCGTATGGAACCTGGCCACAAAGGAGGGCCACGCGTGTGGAACCTGGCCACGGAGGGGGGCCACGCGTGAGGAACCTGGCCACGGAGGGGGGCCACGCGTGAGGAACCTGGCCACGGAGGAGGGCCACGCGTGAGGAACCTGGCCACAAAGGAGGGCTATCGTGAGGAACCTGGCCACAAAGGAGGGCCACGCGTGAGGAACCTGGCCACGGAGGGGGGCCACGCGTGAGGAACCTGGCCACGGAGGAGGGCCACGCGTGAGGAACCTGGCCACGGAGGGGGGCCACGCGTGAGGAACCTGGCCACGGAGGAGGGCCACGCGTGAGGAACCTGGCCACGGAGGGGGGCCACGCGTGAGGAACCTGGCCACGGAGGGGGGCCACGCGTGAGGAACCTGGCCACGGAGGGGGGCCAGCGTGAGGAACCTGGCCACGGAGGAGGGCCGCGCGTGAGGAACCTGGCCACGGAGGGGGGCCAGCGTGAGGAACCTGGCCACGGAGGAGGGCCACGCGTGAGGAACCTGGCCACAAAGGAGGGCCACGCGTGAGGAACCTGGCCACAAAGGAGGGCCACGCGTGAGGAACCTGGCCACGGAGGGGGGCCACGCGTGAGGAACCTGGCCACGGAGGGGGGCCACGCGTGAGGAACCTGGCCACGGAGGGGGGCCACGCGTGAGGAACCTGGCCACGGAGGGGGGCCACGCGTGAGGAACCTGGCCACGGAGGGGGGCCACGCGTGAGGAACCTGGCCACGGAGGAGGGCCACGCGTGAGGAACCTGGCCACGAAGGAGGGCCACGCGTGAGGAACCTGGCCACAAAGGAGGGCCGCGCGTGAGGAACCTGGCCACGGAGGAGGGCCACGCGTGAGGAACCTGGCCACGGAGGGGGGCCACGCGTGAGGAACCTGGCCACGGAGGGGGGCCACGCGTGAGGAACCTGGCCACGGAGGAGGGCCACGCGTGAGGAACCTGGCCACGGAGGGGGGCCACGCGTGAGGAACCTGGCCACGGAGGAGGGCCACGCGTGAGGAACCTGGCCACGGAGGAGGGCCACGCGTGAGGAACCTGGCCACAAAGGAGGGCCGCGCGTGAGGAACCTGGCCACGGAGGAGGGCCACGCGTGAGGAA
>NW_028234415.1:10092823-10095323 GCF_977035675.1 Penaeus japonicus | reverse complement strand
GGATTCACTCACACGCTAGTCAATCATTTCTCAGAAATGCAACTCACTTCCACACGCAAGCAATTGTATATAACACGCTGGCCTCTACCCCCCCCCCTGACCCTCCCTTCGATTCCCATCTATCCTCAAGTCTCAATCCCTCTACCCTCCTCTGGGTATGTAGATGCCGGGGTTACATCACGGAACATAACTAGACTAGGCTTTTAACAGGTGGCAACGGTGCAGTGTGGCTGCACTGGTCGGTCTTACCTCTTGCGTCATCTCCCCCCCCCCACCTACCCTCCACCCTCCCCCACCTCTAATCTCCCTCTCTTCTCTAATCTTCTTCCATTATTTACCACGCCGATAACTGCTCGCGTTCTCTTTCGAGTAACAGAGTTTAAATTAAAGTTTTCCAGATATAGGTCATCCACATCTACTCCAGGCACTGCCAGACTGTTTGCGTCCGCCATTTCGTCATTTGCCAGCATGAAAGAAAACGGTATCTGCCTTCCCACTCTTCTGCGCGAGGCCAGACTGATCTCGTCCTTGATTCCGCAAAACGACTCGAAAACATAAGACACGGATGAATGAAACCCAAGGCATGGACGACTCCCAGTACTAATCGTTCGTTCAATACCAGGAAATATATATTTTTTAATCACTTTCGTAAACAACGTTTAAAACACCATCGGAAATTTCAAAGGCTCACAGTAGGGGAAAATTAGCCTTCCAGAATGTCATTCTATCATGAATCTTGCACTCTCTGCCAGCAGGAGCCGAGAATAAGTGAAGGTAGTTGGAGCTAAGAAGAACAACCACCTTAGAGCAAAGGCTGGTCAGCAGGATAGGGTTCAAGATGGGTCAAGTTTTCTAAAAAAGGAAACTGTTCAAATGAAACTTACTTCTGGGCTTTTGCGGAGTTTGCGCTGGCTCGTTTGAAGGGTCGAGCGCCCCTGCCAACAGCTTCAAAATTAGTCCTTAAGCACATACTCTTGCAAGTCACATGTAGTGTCTCCTCTCAACCGCTGCGACAGATATGTGTCTATATTTATATAAATATATATCTATAAATATCACTCAATTTATCTTTTCCGATAAGTCTTTATCACTTGTCACAGGCAAACGATACTTGCTGTTGTTGTCAGAATGTGAAAGTTCAAAGAAAGTTACCAAGTACGATAATTGCTCGCTTGATTCTGAAAACGAGGAAAATAACCCAACATTTCAGAGACTCAGCGCACTCTGTCGGATCTCACACGAATCACCAAATCCGACGGACACTCGCGATAGGGTGCCACTGACGAGTACACATCACAGGATCAACACCAGCGGAACTAATTCCCCGAGTGTATTAGCCCTGCTTTCGAGTCGAAGGCAAAATCAAGCACTATCTAGCATCTCGCCACACTTGCCACAAGCTGGTTCTCCCTCATGGGCTCGGGATCAGGGGGGGAGGAGAGCTGGTGGGGGGAGGGGGAGGGGGAGAGGGAGGCCAGTATGGCTTCTCCATCTATCCGTTCCACAACCCCTTACCATCCCCATCCCCTCCCCCTCCCCCTCCCCCTCCCCCTTGACCCCTCAAACTCCCCCCCAGCGCAGAGAGACGGAGGGAGGGGAGGGGAGGGAAGGGTTGGGGGCGGGGGGCTGCCTCCACTCGACCTCCCCCTCGGAAACCCAGCACCGCACACACATACACACACATACACAGACACACAGACACACGCCCATGGCACTATCACGCCCCTAGCCCCGAGCACCGCGCACAATGCTCCCAGGTGAGCAGAGGAAAACGCACAATATAAAATCCTTCGATGACGGGACGTGGCTCTCCAAGCTGCTAACCCGGGTTCGACTGACGACACTCACAGTCAGCGCGCCACAGCTCGACCAACTCCGCCACCTCCTCCAGGCCCCCACCAACCCCCCACCCTCACCCCCACCCCACCCCCTCCCTCTCTCTCTCTATTTCCCCTCCCGTCGCCCGCCGCCCCCGCTCCCCGCCCTTGCCGTGTCAGATACCCACTTAATTGAGTGTGGCGAATTATCACCATCGGGCGTGAGAAGCGGCCAGAAACGGAATAAGAGCACACACACGCACGCACACACACACACACACGCACACGAAATCCGCCTCGGACGAATGGCAACACTGCATGGGGCTGTCTCTATCACCGCTCTTCCCTAAGGGGCTAAGGGGCTACTATCGCACGCATGCCCCGGGGGGTCAACAACCCTCCCTCTGGCACCACCTTGCAGGCACTCTTGGCACTGTGTCACTCCTGCATGGCACATCCCCGGGCCAAGGAAAAAGAAGAGATCCAAAGGGCACCGAGAGGGAAAGGCGGGGCTCCTCAGCCCGTCGTCTCACGGCGGCCGCGAGGTCGGCGTCTATTCGCCAATTGGCTATTTGTGAACGGTCGAAGGCGCGCGCGCGCTTTTGCGTTTGAGTGAGTGAGTGCGTGAGTGTGTGTGTGTGAGTGTGTGTGTGTGTGAGTGTGTGTGCGTGTGTGTTTGTGAG
>NW_028234415.1:10089733-10092723 GCF_977035675.1 Penaeus japonicus | reverse complement strand
AGAAAAGATTGAGATGAGGAAAAAGAGAGAAAGAGAAAGAGAGAGAGAGAGAGTGAGAAGAGACGAGATTCGGAGAGCAGAGATGAGCGAGATGAGATGAGAGAAGGAGAAGAGAGAGAGAGAGAGAGAGAGAGAGAGAGAGAGAGAGAGAAAGAGACAGAGAAAGGGAGAAAACGAGCGAGAGCGAGCAACACACTTCCAAACCATCCCTTCCTGAACAAAACCACACCAAAGCCTTAATGAAAGACTCAAAACGCTTTCTCACAGCAGAGCTCCACACAAACGACAAACAAAGAGCTCAACCACCCCGGGGGCCCCTCCAAGAATATACCCATCCACACCCGCAAGAATAAAGCCCAAACACCATCCATCCCATCCCACGTCGAGAGAGAGAGGGCGAAGAGAGAGAGCGAGAGCGAGAGAGAGAGCGAAGGCAAAAATAGCTCCCGAACCTCCGGAGACAATTCCCGAGGGCCTCTCCGCCATGAGCGAGTCCTTGTCCAGTTCCGGTCCAGCGACAGGCGGGGTCACGTCCGCACGCGGGAGAGCCTGGCCAACTGCGGCCCAAGAGGAGTTCCTTTCAGGGGCTTTTCTCCTTTTTTGGGAGGGATCTGGCCTGTCCTTTACACGCCTTTTTTCTTCCATATATGGTATATGTGTATATATGTATAAATATATGTATGAATGTATGTATGTATGTATGTATGTATGTATGTATGTATGTATGTATGTATGTACGTATGTATGTATATATGTATGTATGAATGTATGTATGTATGTATGTATGTATACATATATATATATATATATATATATATATATATATATATATAAATATATATATATTATATATATATACATATATATATGTATATTATATATATATATTTATATATGTATATATATATACATATACATACATATATACATACATATGTATGTATGTATGTATGTATGTATGTATGTACGTACGTATGTATGAATGAATGAATGAATGAATGAATGAATGTATGTATGTATGTATGTATGTATGTATGTATGTATGTATGTATGTATGTATGTATGTATGTATGTATGTTATGTATGTCCCCCCTTAGTATTGTATGTATGTATGTATGTACGTACGTATGTATGTATGTATGTTAGGGTATAATAGTATATATAAATATATATTATAATATATTATATATAGTTATATATATACATATACAAATATACATACATCACACACCACACACACACACACACACACATATATATATATATATATATATATATATATATATATATATATATTATAATATATATATTTATATATATATATATTATATACATATATATATGTATATATATATATATATATATATATATATATATATATATATATATATATATATATATGTATATTATATATATTATATATATATATATTATTTATTATATTTATAATATATATTACACATATACATACATACATACATACATACATATGGTTTGTATGTATGTATGCATGTATGTATGTATGTATGTATGTATTGATCGTACGTACGTATGTTTGTATCTTTTGTTTTTGTGAAGTAAATAATAATGGTAGTGACGTTGTATGAATGTATGTATGTATGTATGTATGTATGTATGTATGTATGTATGTAGTATGTATGTAACACTTACAAATGTATGTACGTATGTATGTATGTATGTTGTATGAATGTATGTATGTATGTATGTATGTATGTATGTATGCTATGTATGTATGTACGTTACGTAAATGTATTACAATGTATGTATGTATTGTATGTATGTATGTATGTACAGTATTATGTATGTCAGTATGTATGTATATATATATATATATATATATATATTTATATATATTATTATATATATATATACATATATATATATATATATATTACATATACATATACATTATACATATACATACATTACTTACATACACACACTCACACACACACACACACACACAACACACACACACACAGCACACACACAAACACACACACACACACACCACAAACACATCACACATATATATATATTTATATATATATATATATATATATATTTATATATATATATATATATATATATATAAATTCATTGATATTAAAGTTAATACCATTCTTACATTATCATATCCATTATTGTTATTGTTATTACTATCATCATTATTATTATTACTATAATTATATTCATTGATAACAATAATAATAATAATAATAATAATAATAATAATAATAATAATAATAATTTTAACAAAACAATCATATCAAAAATAATCATGTCAATAAAAATATAACAAAGATGATAATAATAATAATAATAATAATAATAATAATAATAATAATAATAATAACAGTAATCAATAACGGCAATAAAAACAACGATAAAGATAATAATAATAATAATGATAATAATAATAATAAAAACAATAACAACAAAAATAATAATAAAGATAATAATACTATTAACAATAACAATAATAAAACATTCAAAATTCCGGGCTCCCTTATTTGGAAGACGGACCCCAATCCCCAGGCAGAGAGTGGACACAAATCCCTGCAATCGCGAAACGAATGCAGCCATTGCAGCCTCTCGGGACTCCCCAGCAAAAAGGAAAAAATTTCCTGTCATATTGCAGTGCTACAAGACGACTACAGAATGATAAATCTTTCCTTACAATGTACCGATCTTGTAACAGACGCACGATTCCTGTGTGCAATTTTACGTAAAAAAAATCTTAAGTGCTCGTCCGTTCTATGTTTAGCATGGTGTTATGAGTTAAAAGTCTAGAAAAAAAAAAAAAAAATAAAAAAAAAAAAAAAAAAAAAAAAAAAAAAAAAAAAAAAAAAAAAAAAAAAGAAAAAAAAAAAAAAAAAAAAAAAAAAAAAAAAAAAAAAAAAAAAAAAAAAAAAAAAAAAAAAAAAGATTCTTACACGCTTCAGATTTGCAACCGGCAATCAATATTC
>NW_028234415.1:10082233-10084733 GCF_977035675.1 Penaeus japonicus | reverse complement strand
AGAGCACAGGAGAGGCGGAAGGGTACGAAGAACAGAAGGGAGATCAAAAGAATTAATCGGAGAAAGGAAGAGGGGAAAGTGAATGAAAAAAGAAACAGTTAAAGGGAATCGAGGCGAAGAGAAAAGGAGGAAGGGGGAATAAGTGAAGCAAGAGAGGGGGAAGAGGCCAGGCGAACGAAGCTAAGCATAAAAACGAAAAAAAAATAGATAAACGGAGAACGCAGATTATGCAAGAGGTCATAGAACAGAGAACGAGAAAAAAAATAACATAAAAAAATAAGACTATAAATAGCGAGTAAGGGAAAAGACAAGAGGAGATAGAGGTGGCGGCCACAAAAGAATCGAAGAACAAGAATGGGCGACACCGCAGAGACCGAGGGAGGATGGACGTAAAAGGTAAAAAGGAGGATAGATAAAGGAAGCAGGGGAGGAGAAACGCGGGGCGGGGGGGAAGGGGAGAGGGGAGAGAGAGGGGGAGGGAGAGGGGAGAGAGAGGGGGAGGGAGAGGGGAGAGAGAGGGGGGGAGGCGGGGGGGTTAGGCTCGTAGGACAGAGGCGCCCTTGTGGTCGAAGGATCGCCTCTTCACACACGCACAGGGCCCTATGCACGTACACTCCGGCTGCCACTTATGCAAGCAGTCACAAGCACCAGGCAAGTTGAGATGAGGACCTCCTCCTCCTCCTCCTCCTCCTCCGCAAAGCCAATCCGTCTCCTCCCTCCAAGGCTTACCCCTGGGTTAATGTGCGTGCGGGGGCAGGGGCAGGGGCAGGGGCAGGGGCAGAGGTAGGGGCGGTTTGAAATAAAGAGAAAGAGAACAGGAGAAAGGTCGGAAGACGGGGGGGTATGTATTGTAATCGCTGACAAATAAATATACATAAACATACAGAGAGAGAGAGAGAGAGAGAGAGAGAGAGAGAGAGAGAGAGAGAGAGAGAGAGAGAGAGAGAGAGGAAGAGAGAGAGGAAGAGAGAGAGAGGGAGAAGGGGAGAGAGAGGGAGAAGGGGATAAAAAGGGGGGGAGGGAGGGAGGGAGGGAGGGAGGGAGGGAGGGAGGGAGAGAGAGAGAGAGAGAGAGAGAGAGAGAGAGAGAGAGAGAGAGAGAGAGAGAGAGAGAGAGAGAGAGAGAGAGAGAGAGAGAGAGAGAGAGAGAGGGAGAGGGAGAGAGGGAGAGGGGGAGAGGGAGAGAGGGAGAGAGGGAGAAGGGGAGAGAGAGGGAGAAGGGGAGAGAGAGGGAGAAGGGGAGAAAAAAGGGAGAAGGGGAGAAAAAAGGGAGAAGGGGAGAAAAAAGGGAGAAGGGGAGAGAGAGAGAGAGAGAGAGAGAGAGAGAGAGAGAGAGAGAGAGAGAGCAAGAGAGAGCAAGAGAGAGAGAGAGAAAGAGAGACCTAAGAAAGAAAGCGATCTTTCCAGAATGAGCCAAGTATCGGCCATCATGACAAACGCCTTGTCCACCCATCCACCCACCCCCCTCTTCCTCCCTTCCTCCCAATCGCGCCCTCCCACCGCCTGGTAACAGCCGCGGCCCTAATAACGGGAATGCTCCTCCCGTGTCCGAGGAGGAGCAGGTGCGCCGCCCGAAGCCTTTCCATCGTGGGCGCAGTGGCCAGGCCGGGGCGGGAGCTGCGTCGGCGGGTTGCCTTCGTCTTCCAAAAGGTAAAGTGGACAATTAGCGGCGCGCTGAGACGGACAATGAATATGCAGTCTCCTCATAGCTTTTTTTTCGCTTAAGGGGTAACGACCAGAGCCAAAGCGGCGAGATGGCGGTGAGTGTAAGGGGGAAGGAAGCGAAGGGAATGGCACAGAGAAGGAGAGAAAGGGAGGGAGACGGAGTGAGGGAGGAGAGAGGAGGACGGAGGGAGGTGGAAGGAGGAACGAGGGAGGAGGGAGGAGGGTAAAGGAAGAAGGCGAAGGGAGAAGGTCGGGAGAAAGGGAGGAGGGAAAAGGAAGAAGGCGAAGGGAGAAGGTAGGGAGAAAGGGAAGGAGGGGGGGAGTGAGGGGGGAAAGAGGGAGGAAGGACGAGGGAGAGATAAGGGAAGGAAGGAGAGAACTAAATGAAGACAGAAAGAGAGGAAAAGGGCAGACGAGTCATGACAAAGCAAACGCCAAAAACTGCACCTAAAACGTTGATGCCGCTATGACCAAGCGCCCACGACGACCCAAGCGCCCACTTTTGCACGGCCACAACGCGCCCATTCAGAACTGACACCACATCGCAGCACCATCCAACTAGATCAATTTTGACACCTTGTTTTGGATGATATAAGTGACCTTGCAGCGCTCCCTCCCATCTTTCCTTCTTAATTACAGAGTGATCTCCCCCCCCTCCTCCCCCCCCCCCTCTCTCTCTCTCTCTCTCTTCTCTCTCTCTCTCTCTCTCTCTCTCTCTCTCTCTCTCTCTCTCTCTCTCTCTCTCCCTCTCTCTCTCTCTCTCTCTCTCTCTCTCTCTCTCTCTCTCTCTCTCTCTCTCTCTCTCTCTCTCTCTCTCTCTCTCTCTCTCTCTCCCT
>NW_028234415.1:10074733-10077233 GCF_977035675.1 Penaeus japonicus | reverse complement strand
GAGAGAGAGAGAGAGGGAGGGAGAGAGAGAGAGCGAGAGAGAGAGAGAGAGAGAGAGCGCGAGAGCGAGAGAGAGAGAGAGCGCGAGCGAGAGAGAGAGAGAGAGCGCGAGAGCGAGAGAGAGAGAGAGCGAAAGAGAGAGAGAGAGAGAGAGAGCGAGAGCGGGAGAGAGAGAGAGAGAGAGAGAGAGAGAGAGAGAGAAAGAGATGAGGGGAGAGAGAGAGATGGGCAGAGAGAGAGAGATGAGGAGAGAGAGAGAGAGAAGAGAGAGAGAGAGAGAGAGAGAGAGAGAGAGGAGAGAGAGAGAGAAGAGAGAGAGCGAGCGAAAGAAGCGAGAGAGAGAGAGAGAGAGAGAGAGAGAGAGAGAGAGAGACAGAGAGGAGAGAGAGAGGAGAGAAGGAGGAGAAGAGAGGGGAGAGAGAGAGAGAGAGAGAGAGAGAGAAGAGAGGAGAGGAAGAGAGAGGGAGGAGTGAAAGAGAGAGAGAGAGAGAGAGAGAGAGAGAGAGAAAGAGAGAGAAAGAGAGAGAAAGAGAGAGAAAGAGAGAGAAAGAGAGAGAAAGAGAGAGAAAAGAGAGAGAGCGAGCGTGACGCCCGGCGGAGTTCAGTCAACCCTCTTCAGGCGAGTGACGTACGCCCTCCGAGGGGCTCCCTCCCGCCCCGATAAGACTCAACTGCCTCAACTGCGAGGGCCGCCCGTCCGAAGGAAATGAGGTCCGCCCTGAGATAAAGGCAGAAGGCAAATCTCCTTGAAGGAGACGACGTAGAAGGAAGGGCTGGTTCATAGGAACTAACCAAGGGGAAGAGTATCCAGAAGAGCAAGAAAGAAAGAGGGGAAAGAATGGAAGCATAAACGAATATCAAATGAATCAAGAATTAAGAAAAAAAAAGGCAAGACGAAGTTTGAAAATAAGAGACGACGATGCAAAGGATGCCGACAGAGACGCGCCACGAGCAGCGCCCTAGCAGCACCTCCATTATTATAATACGAGCTCCAGTCACGTAGGACCACAATGAGATCAATTTGACACTCCTCCCCCTCCCCTCCCTTCCCCCCGCCCTCCCCACTGCCACCTCTCCCTCCAGAACAAACTCCTGACTCACGGGCATCCTCCTAATCCTTCTTCTTCTTCCTCCTCCTCCCCCTCCTCCTCCTCCTCTCTTTTCTTCATCGCTCCCTCAAACCGCCATGGGATTTCCTGCAAAGCGAGCCGTCTCAAGCAGCAAATAAGGCAACTGCTACTGGCTTGTATTCGACGCTCGTTATCTCGGCCAAGTTACTCTAAAGAGGGGGGAGGGTGGAGGGGGAGGGGAAGGGGGCCGAGATGAATGCGAGAAGGACATGTTTACCTGAAAACCAATTCCCGTTCCAACTCAAAAAAATAAGATACTCGACCTCGTTCTGGTCAACAGTTTACCTGGCGCTAAGCAGCGAACTCAGCTTACCTGCAGGCAAGCAAAGCTGCCGAGCGGGGGAAAGCACTACGTGACTGAAGAAGCCGAAGCAGCCGCAACGCAGGCACAAAAAACAGAACGTTCCTTGTCTTACGAAGGCTGCATGGCAACATGGAAGATCTCACGAGACGGGGCTCATAACGCTGCCCTCAAAACGGGCTAATTATGCCAGGGGGGGATAAAAAAGGCCTATTTGTGGAGGCATCACTTGAAACGCACATGGGTAATTGTTCTCAACCACTTAAAAAAAAATCAAAATCGTCCCCTGGGCTTCGTGGAAGGAACCAATCACAGTCAACAGGTACAGAGGATGAGCGCATACATACACCACAGCCCTCGCCCATCTCGCCTCTCTCCGCCCTTCGCGTCCGGGTTCCTACATCCACCACAGGCCATTTCTGCTCATGGCTCGCCTTCAGGGCAGCGGAGAGGCTGAACTCATCTTAGGACTTCTACTATATAAAAAAAAATACAAATGAAGCATTTCGGAAAATAAAATAAAAAAGCAGTTCTGATACAGATTCTTATCGAAACACAAGCCCATCTCCTGCTCTGTGGTATTAACTATTCTTATCTATACTTCTGAGCTTAATCCCTCTAGTTCCACACTCACAGAACCCCATGCATGCTTAGCTCCTTTCTTGAAGAAGAATTTTCTTGAAGAAGAAAGAGGAGGAGGAGGAGGAGGAAGAAGAAAAGGGAGAAGAGGAGAGGAGAAGAAGGGGGGAGAGCAGCAGCAGGAGGAGGAGGAGAGGGAGAAGGGGGGAGAGGAGGAGGAGGAGGAGGAATAAAAGGAAGAAGAGGAGGAGGAGAAGGGGGGAGAGGAGGAGGAGGAGGAGGAGGAGGAGGAGGAGGAGGAGGAGGAGGAGGAGGAGGAGGAAGAAGAAAAGGGAGAAGAGGAGGAGAAGGGGGAGAGGAGGAAGAGGAGGAGGAGGAGGAGGAAGAAGAAAAGGGAGAAGAGGAGGAGAAGGGGGAGAGGAAGAAGAGGAGGAGGAGGAGGAAGAAGAAAAGGGAGAAGAGGAGGAAGAGGAAGAGTAGAAGAAGAAGAA
>NW_028234415.1:10052233-10059733 GCF_977035675.1 Penaeus japonicus | reverse complement strand
AGGGCACCACTCAGGCACTGCTGTGAAGGGGGGAGGGGGGGAGGGAGGGAAGGGCAGAGCGGGGATGTGGGGGAAGGGAGGGAGGGAAAGAGTGGGGGATTCTCCGCCAGGGGAGTGTCTTATCCTTCCCACACGGACCAATTCCAATCCCACAACAACCGCCGTCTCTACTGATGATTCTTAAACTAAACAGCTCAACTGATGTTGCTTTCTGATTAATGAGCAAGAGAGCGGTTCGGAACAGCAACACTGCTACGCTATTGGCTATTTCCTACCCAGGTCTTGCATGACAATTGGCTGACCACTGGCTGGCCCCGCCTCCTAGGGCATAGACCACGGCCCTACCCACATGTTTCTCCGTCCTTCTCCTCTCTACAACGGTCTAAGTATTCACAAACGCATGGTTATCAATGGAGCAAAGTAAATGGCCAAAGAGAGTCAAATACCACGACATGAAAGGCCGAGAGAGCAGGTTGAGTCTCGAGGGCGAGGCGGCGGAGGCAGAACGAGGGCCGTAACAGCTCGTCGAGTACTCTCCCGCCGCCAATCCTGGGGCGGGCAGCCTGTGACGTCATGACGACGCGGCAGTAATCACCAAGTAAAGGGAGAGCGCCGAAGGAGCCTCCGCGCAAAGGGGAGTGCTGTAACCCGAATCGGCCGACGCTCACTTACCCCAAGACGTCTGTCTACCAAAGCATCTCAGCTCACCTCTCTTCCCTTCTCGCTTTCTCCCCCTTTCGTTTACTCCCCTGCCACTTTTCTCCCTGCCTCAGCCCTCCTCGCAAGACCAAAAGTGCTCCACAAGACCATTCTGAAAATGCTCTCGTTCTTACGCCAGTGCTCGCTGAAGACGGTCCGCAGATTTGATCTTCAGAGCCCTTGCAGCAGCGATTCAGGACGTGCGCGTCTGCTAAGCTCTCCCTACAGCTCACCCACCATGCACGGCGGCACGGTACGTTCGGCTCGTATTGTCCACATATAACAAGCGCGTCCACAACCATGTCACAGAAATGCAAATACATATCCGAACTCCCGAAGATGAACTGCGAAAACAATGAATGTCATCTTTCACCCCCTGTAATAATAAAGTAGGTTGGAAGGCACAAGGTACAGTGTTCTTTCTCTTTCGCGTCACCCATCATCCTGTACGGAGGCGAAAGGAACTAATTAACGACGCCAGACATTCCTGTTGTCTATAATAACTTTCAGGCATACCTGAATGGCGAAAACGTCGCCCCGATGGTCAGTCACTCTGAGGCCCTAACTAGCAGCCCCGATTGGTCCCTCCACAGACATCCAAACCAAAAAAAACAAACATCAACCCTGATTACAAAAAGCCTACAGACGAGACCGAGACTCATTCCCCTTTGAACATCCTTGCCGCTAAATGAGGAACAAGCGCCGAGGGACACTCCCTGGACGCCTTCAGAGCTGGAAACGTCCCTCTGCTCTTTTGGCGTTGGTGGTTCTCGCCTTATCCAACCACGGCGGCCGACTCTGGAGGTGCATCCTGGTCTTTCTGGCGATGGGGACCCATGCGAGCACGTCACGTGTACCCCTCGTAAAATACATGTGCGCGCACACAAACACATGTACGTACACACACACACACACACACACACACACACACACACACACACACACACACACACACACACACACACACACACACACACACACACACACACACACACACACACACACACACACACACACACACATACACACACACACCAAGGTATACGTGTGTGAAGGCGCATGTTCGTGTGCGTGTGCGTTCTGTCTTATACGTGCCTGCATCCACGTAGGTAACGCGTGCGTTGATTAGTCTTTGTTTGCTAAGCCTATGCAACAGATTTCATCGGTGGCTTCCCCTAGGGCAAATAGATGAATAAAGCAAAGCATATTTGTACATGTTTAAAAATAGCATACATATATAATGTCCAACCACACCCGGACACAATCATACACACAAACACACCCACCTATCCACAAATACCTCGCCACACCTATGACTGAATTCAAAAAATGTTAGGCGAAACACGGCCTGTAACCATTACGACTATAAGAACACCGGGGACCGAAGTCAAATTGAAAGTGTTGATGTGTTTTCATCATTAATGTCCCCCCTCATCTATGTATCACCCATGTAATCTCTTTTCGAAAACTTTTCAGCAAGCAAAAGAGAGAGAAATAATCCTCCCCAAAAAGAATACTAGAAAAGATTTTATTAACTCTTAATAACAATACTGCTAATAATAATGATAACAATAATAATAATAATAACAATAATAATAATAATAATAATAATAATAATAATAATAATAACAGTGAATAAAATACACTATAAACACACAAGAGCTCTCCGGTAGTTAAAATTCCACTGTTCAACAGATGATATCCAGAGGGAGGGGCGGACTGAGCGGGTAAAAGGAGGGAGGGAAGGCGGAGGGAAGGAAGGAGGGAAAGAGGGAAGGAAGGAGGGAAAGAGGGAAGGAAGGAGGGAAAGAGGGAAGGAAGGAGGGAAAGAGGGATGGAAGGAGGGAAAGAGAGATGGAAGGAGGGAAGTAGGAAGGAGAGGGAGGGAGGGAGGGAGGGAAGCAGGGAGGGAGGGAGGCAGGGACGGAAGGATAGTGGGGAGGGTGGCAAGGAGGGAGGAAAAGAAGGAAGGATGGGAGGCGGTGGGAGGAAAGTAGCAAGAAGGGAGGAAAAGAAGAAAGAATGGGAAGGGAGGTGGCAAGGAGGGTGGAAAAGAAGGAAGAATGGGAGGGGGGTGGCAAGGAGGGAGAGAAGGTGAGGCCGACGGTTGGCGTCGTTGCCACGGCGTCGTTGCCACGGCGTCCCTCGCCGGAGATCATCCGACTTCCCGCCCGGCTTCGCGGAGTGCGGTGCTGCAATCGCTCTGCATGCAGTGTCGCGCCTGCAGCAAGGGGCTCCAAAGAAGAGGGGGAACTGACAAAGCGAAGGAGGGGGAGGGTAAGAGAAAGGGGAGGGGGAGGTAAGAGAAAGGGGAGGGGGGCCTAAGAGAAAAGGAAAAAAACAAACGAATGGAAAGTTGGAAGGACGAGGGGACAAGCAATGACACAAGCCAACAGGTGGAGAGAGAAGAGAGGAGAGAAGGGGGGAGGGGGGAGGAGGAGGAAGCTGCGTGCCTGTCCGACGTTGCCTGTCATACTAACGACACTCGGGCGGAGAAAAGATGGACCGTGTAAAACATCTCCCGTTTTTAGTTTCGCTGGCTCCTTCCTCGGACCGATTTTCCTCCCTTCGACGCCCGAGCTTCCGCCCACTTCCTCTGCCCCTTTTCTACTTTCCTCGCCTGCTCCGCCGTCTCTTCTCCTTTATCTTCCCTTGTTTTTATTCGTTATCAGCCATAAGGGCCGGGTGTGCTAATACTTCGAGATCCCGTGAAAAGGGCCACAATAACAACGGTGCGATTATAGTAATAGCAAACACCATCACGATCATCAGTATCCCTGTCATCATCGTCACCACCACCATCATCATCATCACCACCACCATCATCGTCATCACCATCACCATTACCCCCCCCCCCCTCCTGAGCTGCAGCCTCCCCGCCCTTAGGAACGCCACCGTCCCCGGCGTTTCGGCTTCAACTCTCCTTAAGCTTTCCCTCCCCAGCCTCCCCGCCCCCTCCCACCCTGGCTGGAAGCGTGTCTGATGATGATGATGATGATGATGATGATGATGATGATGATGATGATGATGATGATAACCATAATACCAACAATAACTATAATACTACTACTAGGTAAATAACAAAATAATAATAATAATAATAATAATAATAAAAAGTAATAATAACAAAGAAATAAAAATCAAGACAAACATAATGATAATCATTGCAAGTAAAAATGCAGATAGAAGCAACCGTACCGACAAACAAGTAACACACGTACGACAAAAAACAACAACAGAAAATGCAATTAAAATTATAATAAAAACAATAAAAAGACATTGAAAAAATATAAAAATCAAGACAAACATAATGATATTCATTGCAAGTAAAAATGCAGATAGAAGCAAACATACCGACACACACACGTACGCCAAAAAAAAAAAAAAAAAAAAAAAAAAAAATGCAATGATAATAATAATAAAAACAGAATAAAAAGACTGAAAAACTCACTCGGCCATCTCGACGCGCCCCTTCGGCCCACTCACCTGCAGAGCGGGGAAAAAATACTCATTAGAATTGTTGTTTGTTTGTCATAAATACATCTCGTACTAAAATTAACATAAGCACGAGCACCTTTTTTTCTACTTGTCAGTTGGAAGTTTTTATGATTTCTTTTTTCCAACACTCTGCTCCAAACCTTGTTCATTTCCTATTCTTCTTCATTCTTCTTTTTTCCCCTTTCTTCTTCTTCTACTATATCCTCCCCTTCTTTTCTTCCACTCCCTTCGTTCCTCCTCCCTCCTCCCTCCCCGGCCGGACCCCTCCCTTTTTTTCTCTTCTTTCTACTTCTATTTCCTCCCCTTCTTTTCTTCCACTCTATTCGTTCCTCATCCACCCTCCCTCCTCCCTCCCCGGCCGCTCGGACCCCGAGCGAGAGGATGACGCAACTCGCTGCCCGTGAGTCCGGAGAACCAGCTGATTGTTGTGACGAATGTGGGAGTGACGACACCATCTTGTTCGACCCCCCTCCCTCCCCCCTCCCCTCTCCCCCCTTCCCCCCTCTCTTTTCACGCTCGTTGGGCGAACAAGAAGCTATTTCCTCCCTTGCAAGCACCGACCAACGCAAGAAAATAAACGGCGGGCTTTGCATCTTACGCACCTACAGCAAGTCTCCGCTTCCGTCACACTGCATGCTTCCTTGCGTTTGCCTCCATGCACGAGCCATGGCGGCCAAGCAATCCAATCCAATCCAAACCCGTGGAAATGTTGACACATGAGCAGTCAGGTAGACTCACCAGGTCAGCGAATTTCAACGAACTACATACAACACTAAGGCAAAAGGATTCCCTCTCTCTTCCTCCCTTTCTCTCCCTCTTCATCAACCTCTACCTGCCTCTCTTCCCCCCTTCTCTCTCCCTCCCTCCAACAAATAAACATGTGCCACACATACACACATAGAGAGAGAGAGAGAGAGAGAGAGAGAGAGAGAGAGAGAGAGAGAGAGAGAGAGAGAGAGAGAGAGAGAGAGAGAGAGAGAGAGAGAGAGAGAGAGAGAGAGAGAGAGAGGAGAGAGAGAGAGAGAGAGAGAGAGAGAGAGAGGAGAGAGAGAGAGAGAGAGAGAGAGAGAGAGAGAGAGAGAGAGAGAGAGAGAGAGAGAGAGAGAGAGAGAGAGAGAGAGACAGAGAGACCGAGAGAGAGAGAGAGAGACACCACCAGCAGAGGCAATCGAGCAAAATTATCTAGCCCTTGTCCGCGGCCCCAGTCAGTTCAAAGCAAGCTAATAAATAACTCCGTATCTCTGTTCAGCGCCCCAATGTGTTCCCATTTCCTAACCATGGCCCCGGCGCCCCCACCTGGCGGGTGCAAACTATACGGCAACAAGGACCCCACAGGGAGAACGTCTGCGTGTTCATCTCTCGTGGAAGAGAGAGCGGAGCCGGAGGAGGAGAGGGGGTTGAGGGGGTTGAGGGGGGGAGGGGGAGAGGGGGAAGGGGGGGAGAGAGGGAATGGGAAGGAGAGGAGGGAAATGTGAGAGAGAATAAGGAGAGGGAGAAAGAGAAAAGGGACAGGTGAGAGAGAGAGAAAAGGGAGAGGAAAAAGTATGGGGAGAGGGGATGAAGAAGGAGAGGAGGGATCGCTGAGATATAATAAGGAGAGGGAAAAAGAGAAAAGGGACAGGTGAGAGAGAGAAAGGGGAGAGGAAAAAGTATGGAGAGAGGGGAGGGTGAAGGAGAGGAGGGATAGGTGAGATAGAATAAGGAGAGGGTGAAAAAAAAGGGACAGGTGAGAGAGAGAGAAAAGGGAGAGGGAAAAGTATGGGGAGAGGGGAGGGAGAAGGAGAGGCAGGAAATGTGAGAGAGAAAGAGAAGAGGCAGAAAGAAAAAAGGGACAGGTGAGACAGAAAAAGGGGAGAGGGAAAAAGTATGGAGAGAGTGGAGGGAGAAGTTGAGGAGGGAAAGGTGAGAGAGAGAAAGAGAAGAGGGAAAGGTGAGAGAAAGGAGAGAGGAAGAAAGAGAAGAGGAAAAGGTGAGAGAAAGGAGAGAGGAAAAAAGTATGGAGAGGGTAAGGGGGGGGGGTGAAAAGAGGGACAAATGAAAAAGAGACAGAGGGTGAAAGAGAGAAGGGATAGGTGAGAGAGAGAGAAATAGAGGAGAGATATGCAAGAAAGACAGATTGAGGTTAAAAAAGAGAGTGGAGTGAATGAAAACTTCTTGATAAATCTTCCAGATATACACAACTGAAATAGGTAATTAAGGAAATGAAAAGAATAACAATAACGATATCAAAAGTAATAAAAAATATAACAATAACGACAATAATAATGACATTAATAATAATAATAATAATAATAATAATAATAATAATAATAACAATAAAAAAACAATAATAATAATAATAATAATAAAGAAAATATCAACAATGACAATTACTATCCAAAAAATAATAACTACAATAATACAAAACAATAACAACACCAATAACAATAACAGTTATAACAACAACTATAATGATGCTAACAACAAAAAAACAACAAAACTAACAATCAAACAATAACAAAAGAGAAGCAAATGAAACGAGCAGACGAAAAAGACCAGAAGGAAATAGCCCAAGAACCTTCAACAATTTTACGCCCAAGAACGACCCCCGAGTCCCTACAATCAGCCCATTTATACCTCGTCCCTCGTATTCCTCTTCTCAATGTCACTATACGCAGCACCATAATTCTTCTTCATTACCATAATTATCATTAGCACAAGCATTATCACGCTGATCCCCATCCTCACCCTGTTCTTACTCGTGTCATTATCTCTTGTCATTATAAATTAAATGTTGTTCTTATCACTATTTGATCAGTGCTTCCTTCTTAATATATATAATGTCCTAGAAAGTCAGCAAAGGTACGAAAAGGAGACAAACAGATAAACACACCTTGAAGAAGAAGAAAAAAGAAAAAAAAATACTTCATTAGCATACAGGTCCCCCCCCCTCTTTGACACAGCGAAACGTTCCAGAATTCTAGTCTTGTCTAATGATCAGTCTTAACGCCATCTGATTAAAGCTCCGAAGGTTCACATGAATAGATTGAACGCCTGCGCCCCTGCCCCTGTCCCTGCCCCTGCCAGTCTGCCCCATCTGGCTCGATGTTTCCGCGCCCCAACGCCCTTCCCGCCCACAACCTCCTTTCCGATCAACCTCGTCTGTCGAGCGTGGTAGCCAGCCATAGGCGCTTTCAATCCATCAACTTAGTCCAGCCGCACTGTCCATCCATTTGATTATTACTATAATCAAAAGAAAAACAACCCCGCACTCTCTCCTCGGCCAAGCCGCGTTTTCTTCGAGAGCGACTCCGCTACGCCCTT
>NW_028234415.1:10044733-10047233 GCF_977035675.1 Penaeus japonicus | reverse complement strand
GAAAAGGGGAGAGCGATAAGACCGAAATAAAGACAGGGGTAATGATGGTAGGTAATGATGCTTGGGTGATGTGAAGGTGAGTGAAAATAATGATGATGATAGTGGCAATAATGCTTGGGTGATGTTGTGAAGGTGAGTGAAAATAATGATGATGATGGTGGTAATGATGCTTGGGTGATGTTGTGAAGGTGAGTGAAAATAATGATGATGGTGGTGGTAATGATGCTTGGGTGATGTTGTGAAGGTGAGTGAAAATAATAATGATGATGATGATGATGGTAATGATGCTTGGGTGATGTTGTGAAGGTGAGTGAAAATAATGATGATGATGCTGCTTGGGTGATGTGAAGGTGAGTGAAAATAATGATGATGATGGTGGTAATGATGCTTGGGTGATGTTGTGAAGGTGAGTGAAAATAATGATGATGATGATGCTTGGGTGATGTGAAGGTGAGTGAAAATAATGATGATGATGATGGTGGTAATGATGCTTGGGTGATGTTGTGAAGGTGAGTGAAAATAATAATGATGATGATGATGATGATAATGATGATGGTAATGATGGTTGGGTGATGTTGTGAAGATGAGTGAAAATAATGATGATGATGATGCTTGGGTGATGTGAAGGTGAGTGAAAATAATGATGATGATGATGATGATGATGGTAATGATGCTTGGGTGATGTTGTGAAGGTGAGTGAAAATAATAATGATGATGATGATGATGGTAATGATGCTTGGGTGATGTTGTGAAGGTGAGTGAAAATAATGATGATGATGATGATGGTAATGATGCTTGGGTGATGTTGTGAAGGTGAGTGAAAATAATGATGATGGTAATGATGCTTGGGTGATGTTGTGAAGGTGAGTGAAAATAATGATGATGATGATGGTAATGATGCTTGGGTGATGTTGTGAAGGTGAGTGAAAATAATAATGATGATGATGATGATGGTAATGATGCTTGGGTGATGTTGTGAAGGTGAGTGAAAATAATGATGATGATGATGATGGTAATGATGCTTGGGTGATGTTGTGAAGGTGAGTGAAAATAATGATGAGGATGAGGATGATGATGATGGTAATGATGCTTGGGTGATGTTGTGAAGGTGAGTGAAAATAATAATGATGATGATGGTAATGATGCTTGGGTGATGTGAAGGTGAGTGAAAATAATAATGATGATGATGATGATGATGATTATGCTTGGGTGATGTGAAGGTGAGTGAAAATAATAATGATGATGATGATGATGATGATGATTATGCTTGGGTGATGTGAAGGTGAGTGAAAATAATAATGATGATGATGGTGATGATGGTGATGATGAGGATGATGATGATGGTAATGATGCTTGGGTGATGTTGTGAAGGTGAGTGAAAATAATAATGATGATGATGATTATGCTTGGGTGATGTGAAGGTGAGTGAAAATAATAATGATGATGATGATGATGATGATGATGTGATGATGATGGTAATGATAACCCTTTGGTGATGGTAATAGCAGTAGAAACGATAACACACCTAATCGCGCTGAAAATAAATCCAGAAACATAGCAAATCCAACACTAAAGAGAATAAAAACATCACCCGAGCCTGAAATAATAAAACTTCTTGAACAACAAAGCTTTCGCGATATTGGATGGAAGGCCAAGCTGATAGCAGCAAAGGATGGATGGAAAGAAAGAAAGAAAGAAAGAGAGAAAAAGAGAGAGAGAGATAGAGATAGAGAGAGAGAGAGAGAGAGAGAGAGAGAGAGAGAGAGAGAGAGAGAGAGAGAGAGAGAGAGAGAGAGAGAGAGAGAGAGAGAAAGAAAAGTAAATGTAAGTGTTCATCTCCAGGGAGGGGGGGGTGTCTTGGCTCCAGACTTATCGGCACAGAGATATCATCAATTCCATTTCTCTGCCAAGTGGGGCATGGTGGTAGTGGTAATAAATCGCAAATCGTTGCCTTTGTGATCTCCTCCCCTCCCCCCCCCCACTAGCCTCTCCATTTCCTTGTCCCTTTTCCTTCTCCTTTTCCTCTCTCTTCTCCCATTCCCCCTCTCTATCTCTCAATATAATCCTTTCTTGCAATGCCAGAAGCTGCAATATATGGGTGGGGTCGATGGCTTCCCTCAATCTCTGGAGAGGTCAGGTCGCAATGCGCAGCTTGATCACGTGATCGCCACGCGGGGCTGGGTCAAGCGGCATTGTAGTGATCATAGTCTGATGTTTTAAGTAAATAAGTTCATTTCCTTCGTTCCAGTGTTTAAAATAAACATAAAATGCAGTAAAAAGAGAAAATAAAATGACGGGAAACCCAAAATACAGAAATCACTTATTATTGTCCTTTGCGAACACCGTGCATTAGAAACGCTGCAATGTCACGGTGCTGGTCCCTGGTGGCCACGGGTACAAATTCCAGGTGTCAGACCCTGCCACGAATAGCTTGGGACCCCATCAAAGATAGCCCGTTTTCCAATCGGGAGATAATTCACTACAGCATCGCTTGGCTTGG
>NW_028234415.1:10039733-10042233 GCF_977035675.1 Penaeus japonicus | reverse complement strand
CGAAACGGAGTCGAACGCCAAACGCATATCAATGGTCCCGGCAGAAGAGAGAGAGAGAGGGAGGGAGAGGGAGGGAGAGGGAGGGAGAGAGAGAGAGAGAGAGAGCGGGAGAGAGGGAGAGAGGGAGAGGGAGAGGGAGAGGGAGAGAGAGAGAGAGAGAGAGAGAGAGAGAGAGAGAGAGAGAGAGAGAGAGAGAGAGAGAGAGAGAGAGAGAGAGAGAGAGAGAGAGAGAGAGAGAGAGAGAGAGAGAGAGAGAGAGAGAGAGAGAGAAAGAGAGAGAGTGAGCGAGAGTGAGTGAGTGAGTGAGGGAGGGAGGGAGGGAGTGAGTGAGTGAGTGAGTGAGTGAGTGAGAGAGAGAGAGAGAGAGAGAGAGAGCGAGAGAAAGAGAGAGAGAAAGAGAGAACGAGAGAACGAGAGAAAGAGAAAGAGAAAGAGAAAGAGGGAAAGAGGGAAAGAGAGAACGAGAGAAAGAGAAAGAGAAAAAGAAAAAGAAAGAGAAAGAGAGAGGAAGAGGCCACAGCGACAGAGGGACAAAGACAAGGACGGACACGGTGGCCAGCACGCCCCAGCACACCGTTCGAGGCAGCTCCTCCGACGCGATCTAAAATTATAATGAGCCTCGCGAATATTGATGAGGACGCGTCAATCATCCACAATCGCTATCACGCCTCTCTGCCTCCGCCTCCGCCTCTGCCGCCGTCGCCGTCGCCGCCGCTACCGCTGCCGCCACGATGCGCTTAAGTGACTCGTTCTGGGGGCCGCCTTGGTCCCACTGACTGCCCCCCCCCCTCCCCTCCCCCACCGCTTTACAAGAAATAGCGAGGGGAGGGGGAGGGAGTGCAAGCAAAATGATAAGACAGAGAAAAACAGGAGCCCGAGGAGAAGTGGACGAAATCTTCCAAAAGGGTGGCTTTTTACTCATGGCTCTAACAATACGCTATAGAGGGATTTTCCAAAAATAAAATTCGAAAGCATTAGTACACAACAAATCACAAGCAGTATTTTCGGCAAACCCGAAAGAAATCAACAGAGAGACGAACGTAACGCAACGCCCCCCCCCCCACACACACACACATTTCTTTCAAGTGCTTGCTCGCTTGCCTGAAATGCTTGGCGTGGAGAGCGACGGCGATGGGCTGTCCAGTCGTCCACACGAGAATTCCCCACCATATCCTGCGTGAGGCAGTCCCCGGGAATTTCTACTGGGACATTATGACAACCGACGAGGCGGGAAAGCAGGAGGTGGAGGAGGAGGAGGGAGAGGAAGGTTAGGAGGGTTAGGAGGGGTGGAGGGTTAGGAGGGTTAGGAGGGGTGGAGGGGTGGAGGGGAGGAGGGGAGGAGGGGGGGAGGGGAGGAGGATGGGGATGGGGATGGGGATGGGGATGGGGAGGAGGAGGATGGGGATGGGGAGGAGGATGGGGATGGGGAGGAGGAGAAAAAGAAAAAGAAGAGGAGGAGGAGGAGTGGGGGAGGAGAAAGAAAAAGAAAAAGAAGGAGAAGTGGAGCAGGGGGAGAGGCAGGAGGAGGAAAAGGAGTTGAGAAAGAGAAGAAAGAATGGAGATAATAAAAATAAGATGGCAGACAAGATGGATAAGAGACAACCCAAGTAAACATAAAACAAGAAAACAAAACAACCAAGACCTTTAAACAACACGAACGACCACAAAGCAAATCCAACAAAGGAAACCGTTAAAAAGTTCTTCGAAATCTTGAGAAACATCTCGTGACTCCCACCAAGACGACTGGCGACTGCAGCTCTTGTGTCTCCTGTTTACTTAACCTGCAAGTTGAATCTCCGCCCCGGACAGCGCTCGGCTATTGTTCGCTCATGCCTGGCACGTGTGATTGTGTGTGTGGTTGTGTGTGTGGTTGTGTGTGTGTGTGGTTGTGTGTGGGGTTGTGTGTGTGTGGTTGTGTGTGGTTGTGTGTGGTTGTGTGTGATTGTGTGGTTGTGTGTGTGGTTGTATGTGTGTGTGGGGTTGTGTGTGTGTGATTGCGTGCGTGTGTGGTTGTGTGTGTGTGTGGGGTTGTGTGTGTGTATGTGGTTGTGTGTGTGTGTGTGTGTGTGTGTGTGTGTGTGTGTGTGTGTGTGTGTGTGTGTGTGGGTGTGTGTGTGTGTGTGTGTGTGTGTGTGTGTGTGTGTGTGTGTGTGTGTGTGTGTGTGTGTGTGTGTGTGTGTGTGTGTGTGTGTGTGTGTGGTTGTGTGTGTGGTTGTTTGTGTGGTTGTTCGTGTGATTGTGTGTGAGTATGTGTGGTTGTGTATTGGCTGTGTATGTGGTTGTGTATGTGTTTGCGTAAGTGGCTGTGTATGTGGCTGTGATAAACCACCTAGAGACATACGAAAGAAAGTGTCACGAAGTTCTTTCCGAAACAACCTCCCCCCTCCCCAGCGGAAGAGAACGGGGGAGTCCCCCCTCCCCCCTAACCCCTCCACCCTCCCGGCAACCAATCTCGTTAACATGTCATTCTCAGGCATGATAATTAAAGTAAAGCCAAATA
>NW_028234415.1:10027233-10032233 GCF_977035675.1 Penaeus japonicus | reverse complement strand
TCCGGCAAGCAACACCTCCCCCTTAATCAGCCCCACCTGCCCAGAAACACATTAATGGTATATAAAAAAAGGCCGCTCTACATATCGCAATCAGCAAACCGCGCCGCGAGACGAGGCGTTGGAACGGCGAACGAGAATCACAACAAGCTGACCAAAACGCTTAGTAATCGTCCATGAAAAAGGAAGGAGCAGAGGGAGCAGAGAAAAGATAATATAGCAAGTGCCGAGTGAAGTAGACGTGGCCATCGACGGAAGGCCGACCAGCCAGCCAGCCCCCTCGCCAGCCTTGTACAAGTCAAGGAGCGATAGATAATAGGGGCCGCAGAAGGCTACTTACTACGCTAAAACAGCCAGCCATCCGAGGGACGATATAAACTAAGTGTAAATGCTATCATCAGCGCAAATCTTGATCCGCGACTCTGCTAATCATGCAAACCGGAGCGTGTCATTTGCTAAGCCACGATATCGCGGGGCGTTTCGGGCCGGTGAAAAAGCGGCTGTCGCTAAAGCGCAAGACTGCCCTCTGCTCTCCCAACGCCATGGGTTGCTGCCGCGTGGCACGCCCACCGGACGGCAAGGCAGCAGGGCGCGGCAGAATGTACGGGAAGACAGAGGAAATAAGGAGACGAAGAGTATGAAGAGAAGCGAACGGGGGGAGGGATAGAAGAGTAGGAGCTGGAACAGAAGGATGAGGATGAGGAGGATGAGGATGATGATGATGATGAGGAGGAGGAGGACGAGGGGGGGAGGAGGAGGAACACGAGACCGAAGGATGAGGAGGAAGAGAGAAAGGGGAGAAAGAAGGAAAAGGAGGAGGAAAGGAAGAAAGACGGGAGGAGGAGGAGGAGATGATGTAATTAAAATGAAGAAGACAAGATAGAAAACAGAGAAAGGGAAAAAATAAATAAAATAAAACAGCAATGCCAACGACTACCATACCAACAGCCATAAACACATACGAAAGAATGCAATTATAATCCGGAGGAATGATGGCCGCCATTAAAATTAATGAAGACAGCCTTAGTCGAACCCCGCTCAGCCACAGCATCTTGGCTAGGGGAGCAGCCCAGCAGAGGCCAAGGGAGGCCAGTGGAGGCCACCATACAAGCCAAGCCTCCTTCAGCCTCATTCACGCCCATGCGCCGTTGGGTGTGAGAGCTTCACATACCCGGCAGACTGACTGGTCTTGTAGAGCGGCAACATCTGGCAAACGGCGGAGGGAATGCAATGCGTTCACAGCTGAAGGAGTGGATGATGTGCGCATGCACGATAAGGGCGCATGACCCGTTGTGGAACGAGGGGCGCACATCTGGAGAGATGGTGCTTATGTTAAAAGACGGATGAGCTGGCTGAGACGCGCGAAAGTCAAGTATGTCAGCCGTTCGAGAAGAAAGCTGGATGAGAGGAGCCCCAAAGGAAGCGAACGGAGACAGCGAAAGTCGAGCTTCAAAAGCCACGATCTTACAAGCAAGGAGAGCAGATGGTCCACATACAGCTGAAAGGGGGGCGGGGTAGGGGTAGCGGTGGGGGTAGGGGTGAGGAAAACGCTCAAAGCGGCCCCTCACCCAAAGCATCCCCGCCCAGCCGCCCATTCGAGCAAACCCATCAAAGGATCCGCAGCAACAGGCTGTCTCTCCCACCAACAGTCGGAGTCAGTCATTCAATTAAGCGCTTGTAGAGGATCCGTAACTGACATGCACGAACGCACGCACGTCGGCACGCCATGGAGGCATGCACGCACGTAAGCCTCTCACAAAGTGACGCCGCGAAGAAGGGATGTAAATGAGCATAGAAAACGCCTCCCCTGAATTGAACACGACACAAAAAATCACTCTGTCTTTCTTTTTCCAGTCCTCACTCTCTCCCTCTCTCCACTTCTCTGTATCTCCCTCTCTCTCCTTCTCTGTCTCTCCCTCTCTCCCTTTCTATGTCTCTCCCTCTCTCCCCTTCTATATCTTTCCCTCTCTCCCCTTCTTTGTCTCTCCTCTCTCCCTCTCTCCCCTTCTCTGTCTCTCCCTCTCTCCCCTTCTCTGTCTCTCCCTCTCTCCCCTTCTCTGTCTCTCCTTCTCTCCCCTTCTTTGTCTCTCCTTCTTTACCCTTCTCTGTCTCTCCCTCTCTCCCCTTTTATGTCTTTCCCTCTCTCCCCTTCTCTGTCCCTCCCTCTCTCCCCTTCTCTGTCCCTCCCTCTCTCCCCTTCTCTGCCTCCCCCTCTCTCCCCTTCTGTCTCTCCTTCTCTCCCCTTCTTTGTCTCTCCTTCTCTACCCTTTTCTGCCTCACCTTCTCTCCCCTTTTCTGCCTCTCCTTCTCTCCCCTTCTCTGTCTCTCCCTCTCTCCCCTTCTCTGTCTCTCCCTCTCTCTCCTTCTCTGTCTCTCCCTCTCTCCCCTTCTCTGTCTCTCCTTCTCTCCCCTTCTCTGTCTCTCTCTCTCTCCCCTTCTCTGTCCATTCCCCTATCCCCTTCTCTGTATCTCCCTCCCTCCCTTTCTCTTTTTTTTTCTTTCTTTCTTTCTCTCTCTCTCTCTCTCTCTCTCTCTCTCTCTCTCTCTCTCTCTCTCTCTCTCTCTCTCTCTCTCTCTCTCTCTCTCTCTCTCTTCTCTTTTCTTCTCTTCTCTCCTTCCTTCACTTCAAAAGACACCGCCGGCACGCGCCACCCCCTTGTGTCCCAGCCGGCCCACTTCCTCTCATATCAAGAAGCCACAAGGCACTTCAAGACGCCACCTGCTTAGCCATTACTATCGGACTATTGCCACTCTTGCTTGCTCGCCTTCTCGCCTTCTTGTTTGCTTGATTTGCTTATCTGACTGTCATTTCTGTCTATCGTCTATGTCCCAGGCTTTCAGGCATTGTACACTGTAGGTGTTTATGACTGCCTGGCTGTCTTTCTGCCGATCTGTCTCCCCGTCAGCCCTTCCTTTGTCCCCTCCCCTGCCCCCTGCTCAAATGTTACCTTCCGTCCCGTCCCTCCCCTTTACTAACCCCTCGATTATCCACAGTTAGTCTCTCTGTCTCTCTCTCTCTCTCTAATCCTTCCCCTGTGTCTCTTTCCCCCCATGCCCCCCCCCCCCCACGCCCCGGAGATCGACTCCAACCTCCAGGACCCCACTCGGCCCCCTTGCGGATCTCTGGACCCCTGGACCCCAATCACCCCCTCCCCCTCCCCTCCCCTACCAGCCGTCTGACTCCCAATGTTCCCTTTCAGCCGACTAAGACCAGCTCTGCCGCTACAAAAGCCTCCGCCTCCGCTGCCGGCTTCTATACCAGCCCGTCTTGCATAGCTGGCTCTCTAAGTCAGGTGCGCCGAAGAGAATCTTAAGGGGAGTCGGAAGAAGCGAGGAGAGGCGGGAAAAGAAGAAAAATGTGATACACACACACACGTGTGTGTGCGTTCTGATGTATTCTAAACTGTTACTTCATCTCGGTTCTATACCACGCCTAAACTCTAGAAACAATAATACCATTATTAATAACAACAATTACTACATAGATAAAGAAAACATAATTCCCTGCATCATCAACCTCGGTACTATTCGCAATTACCTCTCAGCGGCCGTTGCACTGCAACTAGGAATACCGCCGCATTGCGCGTCTTTGCTTGTTGATGCCTTCCCGCCACCGCCCTCCGCTCTTCCACGCCCCATCGCGACGACCATCCGTACAGGTATAGCTGGCTTTATGACTTGGGCGAAGGGGGGGGGGGTGTCAGGGGGTTTGACCCGACAAATACGTGCGTTACCCAAAGGAAAAAAAAAAGTCTTTCAGAAAATGGATGATTGCTAGTAGATTTCCCCTTTCTCAGAGAACATAAATGAGGCACGACTTTTATTCTAGATTTCGCCCGACAAAATTCATATTTCTGAGGATTGAGAGGTTGTCCCATCCCACACATTATCGCCCCCCACCCCCACCCCCCTCCCACCTAGCCCCCCCAGTAGTTAAGCCTCAACTTGCGAGCGCTAGTAATTTATGCAGGAACGAGGAACACTCCGAGCAAATGAAGATATTATGCAGCATTGCAGTTCTTGCTTGAGTCAATTCAACGAGTTGGCTTTCAGAGAGAGATGTAGTGTCCTGTTCGAGAATCAGCTCTTTACATGTTTCTGCATTTTTTAATCCCCATTATCAATAATTTTATCAATAATGGTCTCCTAACAAATAGTAATCGTATTGTCAGTAATAATAATAATAATAATAATAATAATAATAATAATAATAATAATAATAATAATAATAATAATAATAATAATAATAATAATAATAATAATAATAACAATAACAATAACAATAACAATAATAATAATAATAATAATAATAATTATTATTATTATTATTATTATTATTATTATTATTATAACAATAAGTAATAACATTACTATCTATAATAATAAAGCAGTCACTACCACCCACTCAACTACATTTGAAAAAAAAAAACTTTAATAATGACAATAAACAAAAACACACAAACATGTATCCTACAAAAGGATGCTCCAAAAAAGTAAACGAATAAGCATATAAATAAGTAAATAATTCATACAAAATATACAATAAAAATATAGCAGGGTGCCACTTATGGCAAAAAACAGACAGGCAGCAGGTGAAGACTCCTAGTCCCAGGGGCGTGCCTTAGCGGTCAGTTCTTGCTTGGCTGATGAGTAACATCTATTACCTTGAAGTCCTACATATCCTTGAAGGATGGGAACGCCCCTTGAAGGAGAAGGAGAAGGAGAAGGAGAAGGAGAAGGAGGAGGAGGAGAAGGCGAAGGAGTCAGGTTGAAAAAGGGTTGAAAATACTGTAGAGCTTCTATTCAAGCTTCACGCTAAGGTGCGTCCTGGCACTGGCACTGGTACTGGCACTGGCTGATAAGGGCGAACGCCACATGTGCAAGACGATAAGGATGAAGCTAAAGATGAGGATGAGGAAGAAAGAGAGGGAGAGGGAGGAGGAGGAGAGAGAGAGAGGAGGAGGAGGGAGAGAAAAGGAGGAGGGAGGGAGGGGAAGGGAGAG
>NW_028234415.1:10019733-10022233 GCF_977035675.1 Penaeus japonicus | reverse complement strand
AGCGACCCCGATTTTATTACTTTTCGAAGGAAAAGAATTTGGACAGCCGGAGCACTCTTCTTGTAAATCTGGATAATATGAACCAGGGACCATGATGGAGCGCCAGGGCCCACCATTTCTTATTAATTTCAAGTTTCTCTCTCTCTCTCTCTCTCTCTCTCTCTCTCTCTCTCTCTCTCTCTCTCTCTCTCTCTCTCTCTCTCTCTCTCTCTCTCCCCTCTCTCTTTTTTTTTTGCTTTCGCGGCCTGGTATCTGACTTTATCTTCGGTGACTAACATTCCCAGTCCATGAATGAACATGCCTACTGGCTATCCCTTAGTTGTCCCCTCCGGAAGCAATTTTCGACATTGCAAAGAAAAAATACCAGTCGATACTCTTTCTGTTGATTACGGTTCAAGGGGCAAGGGTGGAACATAAGTTATGTGTTGATGTTAAACTAATTTTAATTAGATAAATATCATCTTTTATTATCATTATTATTATTATCATCAATGTTGTTATGATTACCATCATCATCATCATTGTTATTCTTTTTGTTTTGTATAATTTCTTCTTTTTTCCTATCATTATTATTATCACCATAATTAATATTACCATGATCATTATTATTATCACTATAACAAAAATAACAATAATAATAATAATAATAATAATAACAATAATAAATGTCGTTATCATTACTGTTACCACCATTATAAGTATCATCATTATAACTAACAGTGATTATCAAAACCTTTATTACAAGCAATAAATATCATTGTGTTTTTGTTATCATCATAGCTGTTAATATCGATATTACTATTGTTATTATTTTCTTGATTATCATTATCATTACAATTAGCAATCATTATTACTATTATCATCACAATTATTTTCTATTGATATTGTTATTAATCATTATCATCAGCACTATTATCATAATCATTAGGGAAAAGTCTCCAATAACTGATTTCGATAACCGATTTTCCGGAGTAGTGATTTGATTTCTAACTCTTATCCATTTTTTCTTAATCGATGCATAAAATGTATAAAACATCCAAAGAGGAAACGTGAACCTACCAAAAGCTGACACACCAAATGACCCTCGTGTCCAAGAATTTTGGTAAAACCCTTTCGACGTCCGAATCGTCGAACTTCTGGCTGAGAACTAATGGCAACTAGCAATCCGAATCGTCGAACTTCTGGCTGAGAATTAATGGCAACTAGCAATCCGAATCTTCGAACCTCTAACTGAGACTTAATGGCAACTAGCAATCCGAATCTTCGAACCTCTAACTGAGAATTAATGGCAACTAGCAATCCGAATCTTCGAACCTCTAACTGAGACTTAATGGCAACTAGCAATCCGAATCTTCGAACCTCTGGCTGAGAATTAATGGCAACTAGCACCACCTATACAGAGGGAATCGACAGCAGTACTTTCACACGGTCCTTGCAACTCGAGTCATTTCCATGTAAGACTCTAGAAAACGACTCACATCAGGGATTAATATTATCCTTCCGGCCAGGGCCAGGCGTAGACATCATCTGAGTCACATCGAGTCACATAGAGTCACATCAAGTCACACCTAGAGCCTTCCACGCCCAGAGACTGCCTGCCATCTTTCGCGGTTTACGAGGACCTAGTCTCCGATCGCCATGTAAATTGGTCGGTGTTATTATGCAGTTAAAACCTCTTCTTGAGGCCAGCCTCGGCGCACCTGGCTCGGGGGAGTGTGATTGTAATGTAACGCTAGCGGGTGGCTGGAGGGCCGGAGGGCAGGGAGGGGGGGAGGACAGGGGAACCAGGGTTGAGTCAAGATTGCTTCTCTCTGTGTGTGAATGGACGACGACGCAATAACAGCCAATAAGAGTAGCATGAGAACGCGGCTCAGGAGAGAACGCAACGGAAAGTGCCATGGGAAACGCGTGTTCTGGAATAAAAAAAAAAGTAGCTTAAGCATTCCTGTAAGAGGGGAGGACCGGATAGCATTCAGGAGTACCTCTAACCACCTTTGCTCTTGATAAGGCGGTGCTACAACGGACGCTCAGACGCGTGACGAACCGGAAGCATCGTCAAAGTCTTATTTCATCAGCTTCTTCAAATCTCTTTTAGCAGGAAATACCTTCATACGTTACTCTCCACTTCACCTCTACCATCACTCCAACACATCGCCATCACCTTAGCCACGTGGTTTGCATGTGTTTGTTTCAGGTATAACAGTTATCTTTGGGAGTCAAGATGCCCTGGAGCGGAGAAATTCGCCTGGTGGTTGCTAGTGCCACCAAATGCCCGGATTATAAAGGCAATAGAGGCAGACCATCTCAGAGCCTTGACCTCGGATGACCCCCCATCTCCTGCAGAGAATAAAGTGCAAAGTAAATCAGCAACGCAATTCATGATCTCGATGTTTAAATCGCGCAGGTTCACCGAGGTAAGGGCATAAATATGTAAATAAAACAAAACCCCAATAGCAATGACACACATACACATACACATACACACACACACACACACACA
>NW_028234415.1:10017546-10019633 GCF_977035675.1 Penaeus japonicus | reverse complement strand
TGGTAGGCCTCGCCCGGGGCGCCCCATCCAGTCGAAATCTTCCATACATACATTATGAGCACCGATGTTGCAAATGTGGATATTTGTTTAAAGAAGCGTGCAAGTCGTGCAATACAAAATCCCTTCCACGTAATGCGAGAGAAAGTCACACGTCCTATTACCATCGCCTTCTCTCTCTAAGTTAAGAAGAGGGGACCACGCTACCGACGCCTTTTATTTAATGAATGAAAAACTAACTAACGGTCCTTAATACCTACCCGCGCGTGTATACGCTCATATATATTTATATAGATTTCCACACCCCAAGTTAGCAACAGATATTCTCCCAGGAATTGTGTCACTATGCGCGCCTCATACCTACCTACCCTTCGTTCCAGCCTCGGGGGCAAACATATGATACGGTGCTCATATCGAGAACAGTCCTTCGAAATATATCAAGAATATAACCACCCCAAAAAACAGTCTAAAAAAAGTATCTGATTGCTACCGGAAGGCTAGCAATTTGTACTACCCTTAGCGTGTTCTTGTTCCAAAAAGTATAATTGCAGTTAGTGGTTCTTCTCTGCCGTAAGTGTATGGTTAATTCTATGCACTGCGGACTTTGGCACACTACCTGCAAATGCCACCGGATCTGGCATTATGGATTAGTGATACTGCAAGTAATCTATTCGCAACTAAGTATATTGCACGAAGTTGTTTGAAGCTTTTAGATATTGCGACCATTCTTAGTCCTTATTTTTATATCAATTTCATCAACAACAGTATAATTCTTGTTGAGTTTACTTTCGGCAATTTCTATGGTAATCATTATTTTATTCTGCATATGAATTGCGAGTTAAATCAAACTGGACTTCCTTTTATCGCCTTCCCTATTTTTTTCCTCCCTCCCTCCCTCCCTCCCTCCCTCCCTCCCTCCCTCCCTCCCTCCCTCCCTCCCTCCCCCCCTCCCTCCCTCCCTCCCTCCTCCTCCCTCCCTCCCTCTCTCTCCCCCCTCTCTCTCTCTCCCTCTTCCTCTCCCTCCCATTCCCTCTCCCTTTCTCCCTCCCTCTCTGTCTCCCCTTCCTTTTCCCTCCCACTCCCTCTCCCTTTCTCCCTCTCCCCTCCCTCCCACTCCCTCTCCCACTCCCTCTCCCTCTCCCTCTCCCTCCCTCTCCCTCTCCCTCCTCTCCCTCTCCCTCTCCCTCCCTCCTCCTCCTCCTCCTCCTCCTCCTCCTCCTCCTCCTCCTCCTCCTCCTCCTCCTCCTCCTCCTCCTCCTCCTCCTCCTACCCCCTCCCACTCCCTCTCCTTCGTCTTTCTATTCTCAGAGTTTCTCTTCTTTCCCTCCGCCGCCTCCCGAGAAGTAAGTGAATGAACGGACAACATTTCCAATGGCTCGGGATTGGTGAATGAACGCGCGCCCGCGACGAGACAACGGGCGCCTTGTCTTACCCTTCCATCACCCCCTTCCACTCCACTCCACTCCATCCCACTCCCCCTCTCCGCCTTCCTTATTTTCACCCACTGTAAGACGTCGTGCTCCCTCCATCACTCACCTCCTCCTTTCCTCAGTCCCCTCACCCCCCTCCTACTTTTTTCTTATCTCCCCATCGTTCTCTCCTCAATCCCTCTCCCTCCTCCTCTTCTATGCCCCTCTTCCTCCTTTTACTCGCGGCCCCTTCCCTCCTTCTCTTCTCCTCCTCCTCATCTCAGCCCTTCTTCCTCCTCTTCTTCTCCTCCTCATCTCAGCCCTTCTTCCTCCTCTTCTTCTCCTCCTCTGCTCAGCCCTTCTTCCTCCTCTTCTTCTCCTCCTCACTCAACCCTTCTTCCTCCTTTTCTTCCCAACCCTTCTCTTCTTCTTAGCCTCCCTTCCCCCTCCTCTTGTAAGCCCCTCTCCCTCCTATTTTTCCAAGTTACTTTTTTTTCTTCTTCTTCTTTTTTAGGCATTCTACTCTAGCTTACCTTTACGGAGAGACGTAAAGTAAGGCTATGGCTCAAGGGTGATAATGATACTGATGGTAACGATTCCCTAATGATAGTTTCAGGAGCACTGGTCGATTGTGGCTGATTGGAGGCGCAAAGGTTGAGTCACAAGGCACAGAAGAAAGAG
>NW_028234415.1:10000046-10002546 GCF_977035675.1 Penaeus japonicus | reverse complement strand
AAAGAAAGAGAAAGAGAAAGAGAGAGAGAGAGAGAGAGAGAAGGAGAGAGAGAGAGAGAGAGAGAGAGAGAGAGAGAGAGAGAGAGAGAGAGAGAGAGAGAGAGAGAGAGAGAGAGAGAGAGAGAGAGAGAGAGAGAGAGAGAGAGAGAGAGGAGGGGGGGGAGCACGCAGGAAAAAAATACAAGAAACCAAATCAACTAAGCCTAGATAACGCGGCCGTATCACGAGGCATATTACACCCCCCCCCCACACACACACACCCAGCGAGGGGGCCGAGGGGGGCGGTGGCCAAGGGAAGGAGGGGGACTGGCACACGGGACGAAAGCTTCTTCGACAAAGAGAAGTGACTCCCGCCGACGAGTGAAACGGGCGACACGAAATCGTCGGCTCCGTCTGACCCTGAAACCTGACAGGCCTTAAAGCGGCATGTGGCCTTCCGTGGCGGAGCACCTTTAAGTGGCCCTGACCTTTGAACGCGACTAGCCAGACGTTAATACTCTAACCTTCAAGTGGCACTGTCCTCCCATGCGTCGCGCCGCTGACGTTCCCGTGACAATGTCCTACAGATGGCACTGAGCTGTTTGCAACATGTAGGATAACGACAGATGGCACTGAGCTGTGTGAAACAAGTAGGATAACGCTGGGCAAGAGTGCCAGCGCCCTTCACAAGGACTCGGCTTTTCCCCTTGGCACTTAGGCCGCCGCATAGGCCTCGGAATCTAAGCAGGTTCAGCAGGCAGATCACCTTACCTTCTCATCGCCTCGTGTCTATCATTTCGTCTCCGAGCGCAATTCCAGTAATCTCTTCCCGTGCTTCCCGCTGCGTTTGATGCAGATTTCGCGTCAATTGCAAACTAGCGTGGCACCTGAACCCAGTGCCTACATAACCTGACACAGGGACGACGCCAAGGGACGTCAACACTGCACTACAGCAGAAACCCCTTTAGTGCCTGCCATGTTCCCTCTCTAATCTCTGTCTCTCCCTCGCTCTTTCACTTCGACAAAGCTCTGAAATCCATAAAGCCTGTTGCTAGAAGGGAAGGGGAGGGGAGGGGAGGGGAGGGGAGAGGGAGGGAATGGGAGGGAGTGATGGGGAGATGGAGGAAAGGAGGAGAAAGAAAGAAAGAAAGAAAGAGAGAGAGAGAGAGAGAGGGAGGGAGAGAGAGAGGGAGAGAGAGAGGGGGAGAGAGAGAGAGAGAGATGGAGGGGAGGAGAGGGGGGGAGGAAATGGGAGAGGTGGGGAGATGGAGGAAGGGAGGAAAGAAGACGAAAGAGAGAGAGAGAGAGAGAGAGAGAGAGAGAGAGAGAGAGAGAGAGAGAGAGAGAGAGAGAGAGAGAGAGAGAGAGAGAGAGAGAGAGAGAGAGAGAGAGAGAGAGAAGGGGGAATGGGAGGGGAGAAGTGGGTAGAGAGGAGATGGAGGGAGGAAGGAAGGAAGAAGAGAGAAAAAGGAGGTGGGGGATGACCCTCAGTCAAACTAACCAGGGGCACTGCAGTTAAAATCAAAAGGCCAGAAAACAATGAGCCCGCTGATAAAGATTCCCTCTCTCTCTCTCTCTCTCTCTCTCTCTCTCTCTCTCTCTCTCTCTCTCTCTCTCTCTCTCTCTCTCTCTCTCTCTCTCTCTCTCTCGCCCTCTCTCTCCCCACCCCCGCCCCTCAATCACTTGAAAATTACAGACACGCTCGTTCCAAATCCCTCCCCTCCCCTCCCCTCCCCTCCCCTCCTCTCCTCTCCGCACTCTACCTAAAAAAGGGCAACCAAGCAAACAGCTGCCGCCACGGGCTCCCTTGCCAGAGGGACTCTACATGTGCCTTTTAATCTCTGCAGAGGTCAATGGCCTGCTTTCGCCCTTACCTCCCCCTCCCTTCCCCTTCCCCTTCCCCTTCCCCTGCCTTGTATTTTCTCCCTTCCCCTCTTTTCATTTCCTTCGGTCTTTTCCTTGAAGGGGAGAATGGAAATTGAATATGGAACATAGGTGGGGAGAGGCTGGGAGGGGGGAGATGGGACTAGAGAGAGGGAGAAGCGGGGAGAGGGTTATGGAGGGAGGGAGGGAACAAGGGGAAGGGGTGGAGGAGGGAGAGAGGGAGAGAGGGAGAAGGGGGAGGGAGGGGGAGGGGGAGGGAGAGAGATAGAATTTCTATTTCCGCCGCACTTGTACAAATAAGAAAGGTTCGATTAACATTATAATCAAATAAATGAACTCCTTTAAATAACGAAACAAAACACACATACACACACACACACACAAAACACGTTAAGGACACCGGACACTTTCGGGATTAATATATATCTACGTGTGTACAACCAAGGGAGGCTTATCTGCCTCGCCATTGGCTCCACTTTATAAGTGACCCAAGCGATTATCTCAGGCCCTTTGCTCACTCTCTCTCTCTCTCTCTCTCTCTCTCTCTCTCTCTCTCTCTCTCTCTCTCTCTCTCTCTCTCTCTCTCTTCCTTTCCCCCTCCCCACTCCCTCTTTCTCCCTATCCGTACGTAACCTTA
>NW_028234415.1:9972546-9975046 GCF_977035675.1 Penaeus japonicus | reverse complement strand
ATACTTTCTATTCTTCCCACGATGTAAATGTTATTTCTTAAACAGCCTGTTTAACACCATTTTCAACAATTTAGAATTATTAGATAAATAAATAATCATATAATAGAGTTAGTCTTATGATGGACCACTTGTAAAAAGCTTTGACCATTGTAATACAAAGTACAATGGGAATGGTTTTCATTAATAATTTTATTTGTATGCTAAATACACAGCTTAGCATTTTGTAGCACTTGCCGCAGCTCTCTCTAGTTTCACAGAACAATGACAATATAAAACAAAACATGGAAACATTAAGAAAACTACAACTTTATAAAAGTGTTTATTTATAAAATAATAATTATGCACACATAATCATACAAAGCATGAAGATCATAGGCTTGTTCAGTATGAACATGGGTATGATTTAGTACATGGTGCATGGTGTAATAACTTGGGTCCCAAATAGGATAGATTACTATGGACTAAATGTTGTTTTATCTTCCATTCAACCAACATCAATGGACATCAGTTCTGCAAAACTGTTTTCATAGAAGGGCAAGACCAGAGGATACCACTGTATGCAGTACTCGGCCGTTACGTTCGAGAGCCCGTCACGTTGCCTTCCTTGCATACTGGAAGAGGAGTTGCAGCACCAAAATGATCTTCCATGCATCTTTCTACGTGTGTTTGATTTTCTCACCAACATTACTTGTATCACATTTGTAATATCAAATCAAGCTCTATGAAAAAATGGAAAAAAAAGGACAATTATCCAGCCATTATGGGAGTGGAAGAGGCTGGCATTTCTGTTAATAGGTTACTGTTAGGATCTTTTTTTTTCATCTAATATTTTAGTTAGTAGCTACAAATAAAAAATAAAAATGAGGTAATGGTGTACATCAAATTACTAAATTACATCAACTTTCATTTTTTAAATACAAATACCATAAGTAATATCATAACAATAATAAAAAATAATAATAATTCTACAACAATGCTAATACAAAAAGTCAAGACTACCTATAGGGCTTCTTGACCTAGAACTTAATTCTCAACTTTGATACTAGATGTGGCATATCTAAGATTATCGACAAAATTAACTTTACCACACCCAAATTCATACAGAAGTAGAAACAATCCCATCCCTGTATTTCTACAAGTTTGCAAATCTGATATACAAAAATTATCTGAAATATAAATAAGACATACTCTGATATTTCAATTGTACATATTTCTTTCTCCTCCCTTCATGTCGTATTTTGTCTGGAGATTTTGTAAAGAGCTTGTCTAATGTAAGTACTGGCAAAAGAAAAGAAAGCTAGTGACCCTTCTCACATTAATCCAACAATTCCTGATATGCAAGAAATATCACAGAGAATCAACTCTATTTATAAAACTAAGGAAAAGGAAAGGTATATGAATGAAAATATAAAAATAATTCCAATTACACAAACAGCGGTTTGTAATTTCTGTATATAATGGGAGGAAAATAAAAGCAAAAAACTTTGTAAATATTAATAAATAAATTAGTATCTAACAAAAGAGGATTCTATATCAACATTGCAAAACATAGTCTCAACCTTCTTCAGAATATTTAATGGTTGATGACCAGAGAGTACCAATCCAACATCCTTTTCCACTTCAATTGAAATTCAGAGTTTGTCTTACAAATGAAGGTAACTAAAAAAAGAGTAATAGAGGGGAGAAAAATGATAATAATAGTAATAAATGAAAATATCCTAAACTTACTGGCTGGATGAGTCTACAAAACTACATGATATCACTGTATTATCATAACAGCTATCACAATATCAACCTTCCATCCAGTGAGCAATCTGCATGACCAATAGTGTAGATAAACCTTCATTCTCCTTGCCTTACAAACTTAATAGAAGTGAGAAAATAAAAAGAAGTGTTCCAAGACAATACTGCAGAGACAAAGTTCCAGAGTTAGAACATCATTGTACGTTTTTGATACTCACATTTTTCAAGTCTTAGACTTTTGCTTGTTTCGGGATAGGAGACGTGTGCTTACCAAGGGATTAGTGCAAATGTTATACAAAGTTCTACTTTTATATGAAATACCCTAGTAATTCTCATCCACCGAAACAAGCTCATCAACTGAAGTAGTAGGTTTGTCTTGGAGCATGGAAGAGAAAAACAAAGAACTGAAGAGACAAAAATGAGGAAAGAAACAAAGATAGAAAAGAGAGAGAGAGAGAGAGAGAAAAAAAAAAAGCTCAGGTGGAATAATCAACCTCATGTGCCGATACAGACAGAAAGACCTTGGTGCATTTCCTTCACTATCCCAACACCGACTAGGTGCTTCCCCTGAGCACCATCCTATGTTGGCGGCTTGATAACATCTCTGAATGTCAACAATTAACCAGTTTGCAAACAATTAATATCAGGATTTTCATAGAAAGACGTATTCACATTAACATTGCACATGAATCAAAGAAATATCATGAACACTAAAAAAAGAGAGAGATTGAAAGATGGGGACAGAAAGCAAGGGTTG
>NW_028234415.1:9955046-9967546 GCF_977035675.1 Penaeus japonicus | reverse complement strand
AAAAACTTGGAACATGAAAAATGTGGCATAGTAATCTTTGCTTTTCCAAGAACAAGCCTGATATGTACATAACAATGTATAATCTTGTTATATTAAGATACTGACAGTAGATATAAGGAATGTAAAATGCATACAAACAGAATTCCAAGGTACAATCTAGGAATATAAAGAAAACAAAGGTCTTGGTCTGATTATTTTCTTGGTAACATTTTCCACACTTACGTAAATAGTCTCATTCTCTCACTTACTCACTCACTCACTCTCATGTATAAGTGTAAGTGCTTGATTAGGTATATGCTCACAAGCGCACGTGTGTATTCTCTCACACTCTTAGACTCTCACTCTCTCTCTCATGCATTCACTCACTCACTCACTCACTCTGTGTCTGTGTCTCTGTGTGTGTGTGTGTGTGTGTGTGTGTGTGTGTGTGTGTGTGTGTGTGTGTGTGTGTGTGTGTGTGTGTGTGTGTGTGTGTGATAAATACATTTCTAAAAAAGAATAACAAGACAGGGAGGGGGAGTGTCAAGGGAAAATATCTGTAAACTGAACCACCTGAAAGGGAAATATACAAATTGATTTGCTTATAATACTGGTGATAGAGGTTACAAGTTACTGTATTGTGTCAAAGCATGCAATTACAGTGGAAGTAAAACAAAGCAGTGAAATGCACATGAAGAATTATTTCTGTGCCTTTGTGAGGTGGTGATTCACTATGCAATAAAAATATCATATCTATATATAATTTTTTCTTCATTTCTCACCTGGATCAAAGGATTTTCATAAAGATAGGATGGAAAAAAATAAACCAAAAATAAGCAGTAAAAATTGAGGGGCTAAATGGTGAGAGAGAGAGAATGCAAAACAAAACAAAAATCTATGTAACAACATAGGAATATAAATGTTGTGATATTTGTATAAAATATTTGTCTGTTGTCTAGTGACCTTGCATAATCATCTGTTTGTTTTGGTAATATCGATAATTGCCTCTGGATTTCTTTCCTATACTGACGTATAGACTCCTTCCCAGTGATCCTAGATTATCACAACAGGTAGAAAAACTAAAAGCAGCATTACTGGCAAGCAAAAACTATCTTCTTGGCTTGGAGAAGAAAGAACAGAGAAGAGTTGATGAAGACGAACTGCAACCCAGGACATCGATGGTAAAACATCGCTACAACCACAAAATTCAATTTCTCAAAATGTGATTTTCAAACATCAAAAAGAACATTACTCTTTCGCATTATTTACTCAACTAATTTTTCTACAGTATATTGATGATGCAGTGAACTAATGATAGCTTTTCCAAAAGAAAGTTTTGTTTCAAATTGACTTTCTTTATAAATATATATATTTCTCATATTGTTTCTTTTTCCTCCCATGAAAATAATATTGCTTTTACTTTATGAAGAAAAAAGTGGAAATAATTCCCTATTCTTCCTGAGTTGTATGCTTATTGAATGAAAGAAATCTATTAAAAACTAAGGGCATAGCAAAAAGAAAATAACTAATTTAACACAGAATCACTTGGATTTCCCAACCCCCTATGTGGAAGTACTGCTCCATTTCCTATGAATTTGACTTATGCTCTAAATCTCACCTATTTACTTATTTAACTTTATCTGAGGATGTTAACCTAGATCATTTTTTCACAATATTAAGTATTTTTCACAAGGATGAAGAAGAAAAATAAACAAACTAGATACTCATTTTTCAATATTGCAAGTTTTACCTCAGTATGTGACATTAAATGGTTAGTAGGACTTGTTTACTTCCTCAAAGAAAGAAGTTATGCAAATATTGTAATATCAAAATTGTACACTTAACATTTACCCCTCAACTAAAAGATGTTAAAAAATAATGTGAGTAAAATACTAAATCTATAATAATAATAATAATAATAATAATAATAATAAACATTTTTTTGTGTGCTTTAACCCATTCACGACAGGACATATTTTTGCCGACTTTTGGAACTCGGCGAGAAAATGCACGTCTCAGGATGTCACCTGGGTCCGGGGATATTTTCTGACCACGTGAAAGGACGCCAACTGGCGCGAATGGGTTAATCATATTCATGGAAGTGAGGGAGAGGCAACATCTAAAACATAATTATGTTTACAGGTGAGACAGCTACTGCAGGTGTTCCATATTCCAAGGCCTATTGTGCCAAACATTTATCAACATTTATTGCCATGCCTCTCACTCACCCAACTGGTCACCTGCCTAACTTTCACCTTCATAAGGAGGAGGAAAATAGGGGCAATGGAACAATTAGTAATTCATATGTGTGTATGTATCTGTGTGTTTGTGTGTGTATGTATCTGTGTGTTTGTGTGTGTATGTATCTGTGTGTTTGTGTGTGTGTGTGTGTGTGTGTGTGTGTGTGTGTGTGTGTGTGTGTGTGTGTGTGTGTGTGTGTGTGTGTGTGTGTGTGTGTGTGTGTGTGTGTGTGTGTGTGTGTGTGTGTGTGTGTGTGTGTGTGTGTGTGTGTGTGTGTGTGTGTGTGTGTGTGTGTGTGTGTGTGCGCGCGCGCGCTATTTACATTCTTGTAATATAATGTTTGGACTGTTAAGATTGTGTTGGTTTAACATTTAATCATATACAAGAATGCTAACAATTTGAGACTTACGAGCCAGAATTACTTAGAGGCTAGAATTTCTAAAGCCTGTAGTTCATATGCACTAGAACAAAGCAACCAGCAACTGACAAATACTAAGATTTAACATCTAAAAGTTTACACCAAGGGGACCAAGGAGAAGAATGCTATACATTAGTCCACCTTCCTTATATATTTAGGAAGAAAGATATATCAACTTTTTTACAATGATTGTGAAAAATAAATTCAATCTCATACTAATGATCAAAACAGCAAGATCTGAATACCTATAAGATCACTATATATCTAGTGAAGTGTTGTGTTCCAGTAAATTAAAAAAATAAAAATAAAAAATGTTTTTTTCTGGGCTATGTCAAAGGGTACCAACATGAGACTACTATTCTTACTGCAAAGTTACTTATGGCATTATCTTGATCTTTTAATCATTTATAAGTTTTTCTTACATTCACTTTACTCGCACATTATGAATAACTTACCTATGCTCTTTTTAATCTTTTATTCATTCAATGAAACATACAGCTATACATCTGTATGTATTGCATTTTATACATCTTCAAATGTCTGATTTCCTCATTTCTCCAATCTCTTCCCTTGAACTATCTACAGCAAAACCAAAACTTCTTACATAATCTGCAACTAATAATTCCCCAATAGATGATCCAAACTGACGTCCTCTTCCTGCCATAGAGCAACCTAGCCAATATTGTTAATGTCAAGAGCACTGGGTCTCCTCTCTCACATCCTACCTTGAAGAACTGTGAAACGACTGACATCTGGAAGGAAGCTGGTGACTTCCATGCAGGGACCTCCTCCACCTCCTGCCATCGCCGCTCCTCCACAAAGCTCATGAACTCATCCTTGTCTCGAGATCCTCGGTACTGTCGGAACTTTCCGTCCTTTACGCTGAAGGAAGTTTTAAGGATTGGAAATCATCTCCCGTAATGAAATGACTACTGGTTGAAAGAAGATTCTACTTGAGGCAGAGAGGATGGAAGGAAAGAGGGGACAAGGAAAAGAAAGAAGTGGATAAAATGGGAGAAGGGGAGAATGAGAGAGGTGAGAAGGAAGACGGAAGGAGTGTGAGGAGAAAGGATGAGGGGGGAGGGGGGAGTAGGTAAAAAGAGACAGTGAATGAGAGGGAGGGAAGAAGAGAGAGAATAAAAAAGATACGACTAGTTAAAAAAATTAGAAATAGGGGATTTGAAATCTGCCTTTCATCTTTCTGGATAAAAATTGTAATATAAGAAGGTAAGAAGGTTTTGTACAAAAAATTGCAAATTGAACTTGAAAATAAATAAACAAATAAATAAAATGAACATATAATTTAATGCTAAGTCAACAGTGCAAGTTAAAAATCCATGCATTGCAATTAGGAAACACAAGACTCACTGATAAATTGTAGGCAGAGCAGTGACCATGAAGCGACCCGAGAGTCCTGGGGAGTTTGTTACGTCCACCTGTCCCACCGAGATGCCTAGGTCATCGCTCCAGGTTGCAAAGTCTTGCCAAATAGGCTTCAAGGCCTTGCAAGCAGGGCACCAAGGGGCAAAGCTGTGGAGGAACAAGTCAAATAAGTTAAGCTTCCAGTGAATGTCATTTCTGCCTTACTTTTCCTGTTTCAGGAAGATGAATATAAAATATATGCATACATACATACATACATACAGATATATATCATATATATATATTTTTTCTTTTTATTCTTCTTTTTTAATTCTGATCCATATCATATGCAGATATTGCAAAATTAACCCTTTCCCGACGAGGCACACACTACACGAAAACCCCTACACCGGGCCATTGCAATATTGCATTGGAAACGTCACACTGGCATGACACCCCGGCATCGGGAATTTAGCTGTGTCACATGAGTGTGACGCACCGTGGTTATAGGGTTAATTGAAAGTATTTTGTAATATCTGAAGCAATACCTTTCTTAGGTCCTTTATGGCCCACATATATTGTCCACTCAAAATAATGCTTAACTTACATTATCTTATTATTCTTATATCAAAGGTCAACCTTAGCAAGCTGCAGCACCGTGCTGTTCATGTTTACCAATCAATGCATTGTGGTTGATGCTGCTTTATATTATATATTACAGATATCTGACCTTCAAATACACTTTGTAAAAGACCAGAATGCAGCAGATATAGTCTTGACATAACAAATTGTAAACACAAGACATTAAACAATTCATGCTGGACAATGTACTATCACGTTATGATCTCTCCCTCTAAATACACGTTTTACATGGTTATATATGTATATACTCATTGCACTTGCATTTGTATAGACATATTGGTCTTGACTTGTCAAAAAAAAAAAATAATAATAAATAAATAAATAAATACAATAATGATATATAAAAACACTTCTCTGCATCCCACAGAATCGTGCAGGTGAAAAGTGCTCCAAGAGACAAAGTGCGGCATCCCGCCAGGAGAGATCTGGTACGTGGAGGTTGCATGCGCTTGTTATCTTCACGACAGGCGCGGCATTGGGCAAATAATCACCCCATTGTGAATGGGTTAATTGTTACAAAGCTTGTGCCACAGGATTAAGTCATAAAAAAGTCTAGTAAACTTGAACCAGGTATGTGGCTATGTACATATATATGTATATATGTATGTATGTATGTATGTATGTATGTATGCATATATATATTATATATATATCATATATACATTTTATATATACATTATATATATATATTATATATATATTATATATATATATACATTTTATATATACATTATATATATATATATATTTATATATATTATATATATATATTATACATATATTATATATATATATATATATATATATATATTATATATATATATATATATATATATATATATATATATATATATATATATATATATATATATATTATATAATATATATATTATATATATATATATATATATATATATATATATATATATATATATATATATATATATATATATATATATATATATATATATAATATATATATATATATATATATATATATATATATATATATATATATATTATATATATATATATATATATATATATATATATATATATATATATTATATATATATATATATATTATATATATAATAATATATATATATATATATATATATATATATTATAATATTATATATATATATATATATATATATATATATATAGAGAGAGAGAGAGAGAGAGAGAGAGAGAGAGAGAGAGAGAGAGAGAGAGAGAGAGAGAGAGAGAGAGAGAGAGAGAGAGAGAGAGAGAGAGAGAGAATGAATATTGGTAATCTCATCAATATCCCAGCAAGGTCTAGCTCTGTCGTGCTAGCCACTGTTTAATTTAATTCTATCTATCTTCATATTTATACATGTTTATGGTTTCCAGCTTTGGTGTTCTTGCTTAAGTGCCATGTGCAGAAAGGAATCCAAGGTAATACACACTGACGAGAGTTCCATGGTTCAGCGAGATAAAAACCTGCCACTACTATCGTGTGTCTATGCTTTGACTGAGAAATCTATCTGGAAGACCATCATGCAGTGCTACTCTGAATACCTAATTCATATGATTTTTTGTAAAAATGCAAATATCAATAAGTAATCAATATAGGGCAGTTTCTTTTCTTTAAGAAAAAATCTGTATACAACACACTCTTCCATATGGATAAAAAATGTCATAGCTTTCACAAATAACAGTAAATTGAATCAATAGCTTGATAAAATTAAAAAGTTTTGTTTTGAAGCAGACCATCTGGGAGGTTCAAATTTCCTACAGACAACAATAATCAAAATACACCAACAGACCAAGCATAAGTAAGGATTGTCTTTTCACTAATTGAATGTTGGTATTTCGTGACATATGACATAATTCACAGTGTGGCAGTACTTGCATGAATACATCAGAAAGAAGTATTTAGATGGTATTATTGGTCGCAATATGGTACACATGATTTATCTTCAAATTATAAATCAGTCCAAGCTCGATCTTACCAGAATATATGAAGTGGACATTTCTCGGGTTTTTGTTACTGAAACAACAGCTTTTTTTGTGCACATGGTGTGCTATGGGCTAGATTTAATCAATAGCACACATTTTACATTGCTGTATTTGAAAATATTCTACATTAGGAAGAAATAAAGCCATATTGTACTATTTACTGTTTGTACCACACGCCCTCACTCAAGGATTTCAAAATGGTCATCCAAGCATCTTGGATAGGGGAGAGAGGGATGCTATTAACCCACACAGGACGGGTGGTACAGCATGTGTACCGCGCATTCAAAAGCCCAGTTGCCGGGCGGCACAGTATTGTGCCAGCCATTCAATTGATTTAGGCCTAATAATTCAAACGCCCCGGCATTTGGACATTCAAGGCTAGAATTCCCCCGTCGGGGATGGGTTAAGGAAACAAATGACTTGAAATGGAAAAAAAAAAAATCTATTCATTACCATCACATCAAAATATCTGAGAAAATATGTATCTTGTCTGTCACACACTAAAACTTGCAAATTTTGAAACATGATAGAGGTTTTATGTTTAATTTCTGTAGAATACTTTTATATTTACTACTGTGATTTAGTGTTCTTTATGGCTATTTCCTTGATTTCTCACTACCTTTAACCATTAAAGACGGGATGTATATTTGGCCTATACCAGTTCCACCTGCAACTTTCTGCCAAGAGATCTCAGAGCCACGTCAAAATTCTCAAGTGCGATTTTCACCCACACTATTCTAAGACAATTTTTCTTTTTTTCTTTTTTAGATAAAATCAACAAAAATGTGTATATAGAAATTCAACTACGTGATGTATATGCAAACGCAGGTATGTACAATGCGTGCGTATGGCAAAACTTCATGACTTCATAGGATGTCTACCGTCACGTTGGAAATATTTAGGTAACACGACGTCATATCATCCATTGTGAAGTGGTCATGCAGTCTTATCTCAAAAAATTACCCCTTTTTTGGGGGGGGCTGCTCACGATGAAAATCATAATAGCAATAACAAAAGAAAACGACCTTTGTGCTTCATCCCCCAGGAAAGTAAAAAAAAACAAACATTCAATACACGTTTCACAAAACGGAGTTTGAGAGGGGTCCTCGTTGGATAGGAAATTACCAGGAAGGTCTAAAAGCTCTACCGTAGTGGAGCTTTATTAGTCAGTGTGAACAGCGCAGACGCTACGTTAATGCTGGACTTTACTGCATGAACTTTTGACAGTTGTGGATGAACCTTTTTTCTATCTAATGATTAATTGTGTCATATTTATGCACTCTTTGTGGCCTTTCCCTATATTTCCTCTCCGCTCGCACAGCACTATTCCGAATGATTATAAAACTGATACATGAATCACCACTATCAGTGAAATATGGAGAGTAACACATCACAGGTCAGTATTAAACCATCTGTTCTCCATTTCATATTCAAGGTATTAGTTTTCAAATGAATAAGACATTACATCCACCTAAGCAAGCATCATTATCAGGCCAATCAATACAAAACAAAAATATCTTTCTTGTTTAAAAGACATGACATATAAAACAGCACAACACACCTCTTGCTGTATCAATATATACAAACAGCTGTTTCCTCTACATCTCCTTTCCCTATTTAAAAAAAAGCCTCCAAACACACATCAAATAAAGGCTACCACGACCTCAGTCCACAAATGCCAATAAAAGGTCAAAATCCCCACATATCTCCCCCACACACAGACACATTGAAAATCCCAAACCACATATACTACAGACCACGCCCTCGGGAACCGCCCACGCCCATGCTTGTGCAAACCATACTAAATCCACGGGAAGAATAATCACAATAGAAGGAGAAAAACCCAGTAAAACAGACCCCGGACGCAGATAATGAAGACAGCCCCAGTCAAGAGAGAGAGACACAGAGAGGCGCAGACAAGACCCCCTCAAACCGGACAAGAAAATCGCTCAAAAAACAATACTCACAACTCCACCATCCATTCCCCATCGAGCATCTGATGCCAATTGTCTTCATCGAGCTCCACCACACCGGACTTGGCCGTGGAACGCGAAACGACGTGTAAGAGAACGAAAGAAGCGAGGACTAGCGTGCATCTCCGCCTGTCAGTCGCCATGTTGGAGAGGATCGGCTGGCCCGAAGCACCACGTTCGCCGAGGGAACCGACCGAGGGAGGACCGAGGACCGAGGAGGCAGCGGCGCGGGACGCTCGAAGTACGCGAACGAGCGAGCGAGAGAGGGGAGGGAGGGGAGGGGAGGGAAGGGAGGAGGGAAGGGAAGGGGAGGGAAGGGAGGAGGGGAGGGGGAAGGGAGAGAGGAGGGGGAGGAAGGGGAGGGGAGGGGAGGAGAGGGGAGGGGAGGAGGGGAGGTTGAGGAAGGGAGGGGTGGGGAGGGGAGGGGAGGGGAGGGAGGGGTGAGGAGGGAAGGGAGGGGAGGAAGGGAGGGTGAGAAGGGTGAGGAGGGGAGGGGAAGGGGAGGAAAGGAGAAGGGGAGGGGAGGGAAGGGGAGGGTGAGGGAGGGGCGGCAGGAAGTGTAAAGGGGGGGAGCTAGAGGAAGAGGAGGAGGGAGGGGGGAAGAAGGTGAGGAGGGAGGGAGGGGGAAGAGGAGGAGGGGGAAGGTGAGGAGAAAGAGGAGGAGGGAGGGGGAAGGTGAGGAGAAAGAGGAGGAGGGAGGGGGAAGGTGAGGAGAAAGAGGAGGAGGAGGGGGAAGGTGAGGAGAAAGAAGAGAGGTGGAGGAAGAAGGGGATAAAGGGAGAGGAAAAAGAAGTAAGGCAGAAGAAAATGTTGAGGTAGAAATAGAGAGAGAAGAATAAGAAGAGAAAGATGTGAAGGGAGAGGAGGAAAGAAAAGAAAGAGAAGAGAAGAGAAGTAAGAGGGAAGAGAAGGAAAAAATGAAAAAGACAAGAAAGGACAGATAGATAGAGAAGAAAGATAGTTTGAAATAATAAAAGACAAGAAAAAGATGAGACAAACGAGGGAACGAGTGAAAGGAACAGATAAAGTAGTCGAAAGAGCGAGAGAGGAGGAGGTAAGAAAGACGCAAGCTAGCTTAGCAAACTCTCGCGTCCGGGTAATAATCTTCACACCAACTGACAAACGCTGAAGATGTCAGAACGATGACTCACGCCCCATATCAAGAGTAATATCCCTACAAGTGTGCAATTTGACAAATGACAAAAAGTCCGCGCGTAGTTAGTTAGTCGCTCGAACTGAACCCAATGACTGAACCAAATAAGTGAAAGCTGGACTCGAAAATGCGTGGGAGAAAGATCCTGTCTCAAGTCATCCGTCTGGTTTGCATCGGATTGATACGTGTTTACAAAGACCTTGTTTATGAATAGGACACCTGTCATTTCAGTCTCACGGAACTGACCGGTTTTGTGATTACGCAACACGAAATTCTCGTAAAAAACAATGAATCGGTTACAATTGTAATCCGATACTGCTTCATAGATAAGCTAAATCTATACAAAAGGAGAGACGTAGATTTCCCTTTATTAACAATAGAACAACTTATACCACGTTGTGACAAGCCTAGAGCAAACTAAGACCGGTTTTGAAAACGCGTTGCGCGGAACAACTGCACGTGGCTTGTGCATGTCTGAATGGGGAACGTGTGTGTGTTTGGTGGGAGTTGGTAAAAAAAAAAAGTGTTGTAAGGGCCGTAACCACTGTTGTTTTCTGAAAGTGATTATGATAACATGATGGTGTTACGAGTGCCTGGTTATCATTGTCGTTGTTACTATTGTATTTGTCAATGTTATCGCCATCACTAGTTTGTTGTTATAAGTGTTATCATTCTTATCATTATTATTTTAATCATTATGATTATAATTATTATCATCACTCTTGTTATTATCATTATTGTCATTCATAATTACTAGTATAATCATCACCATCATTACCATTATCAATGTTATTATCATCAATATTTCTTTTGTCTTTACATTGCAATTATCGTGCTTATCTTTGTCTTATCCTTTTCATCATCACCATTTTCATCATGACCATCAACCATAGTGGTGGTAGTTGTGGTTGCTGTAGTAATAGTAATATCATTATTGTTGTTGCTATTTTGTCATGCTCGGTTTTATTATCGTTATTATTATTATTATTATTACTTTATTATGATTATCATTATATTTTATTGTTATTATTGTTATCATCATTGTTATTCATACTGTTATTGTTATTATCAATACTGTTATGATTATCATCTTCTCCAGTTTTATTATCATCATAATTATTATTATCATCATCATTATCATTATCAGCATAATATCATCATTATTATCAATAATCTATTATTATTATCATTGTCATAATAATCAGTGTGATTATTATCATTATCATTGTGATTATGATGATTATTATTATCATTATAGATATAATTATCATCGCTATTGTTATTATTATTATCATTATTACTATCGTTATTATTGTTGCTATCATCCTTATCATTATCATTGCAATCATTATTATCAACTTTAAGGTTATCATTAACATTATTATTATGATCATTATCATCATTATTATTATTATCATTATCATCCTTATTATCATCATCAGAATTATAATTATCATTAATATCATTATCATTACTCTCCTTACCATTACCATCACTGTTATTGTCAAACGTTGTCAAAAAAAAAAAAAGTACCGAAATAATCCAACTCTGTGAGCCGGACCTTCCCTGCACCAGCCTCGACTGCCGTGACACTTGGCAGAGAGAGCTTAATAAGCGGGAGAGGCAAGGGAAGGGGGCAGGGAGTAGCATGCATGACCTAGACAGACGGAGATAGACTGTGACTCATGACCAGTGCCTAGTGTGGGGGCCAAGGCAAAGGTTTCGCGATCTAAATCCTTTCTCTGTGATGGGAAAAGAGTAACGGTGAGCTTGGGGGTTTTGGGTTATTGTTATTCTCTCTCGTCTTTTCTGTTTCGGAAATTAGTTTCGTCTTGATGTGTCGTCGCGTTGCAGTTCGAAATGCCGAAAGGGAAATGGTTGAAATCAGCTGACGTCGAGATGACGTCACGTGACTGACTGTTGGAGGAACATATATGCGTCGAACAGGATGGAAAGGAGGGACGTGAGGAGGAGGAGGAGGAGGGGTTGCCGGCGGTGGAGGAACGGAAATATGATAGTGAAAGTCCGTAAGAAATCTTCCAAATGGGAAAATGAAGAGGAACAGTTTAAAGAAACAAACAAAATAGAGACACAAGGTAATCGCATGAAAGAAAAACACACACAGAGGAAATAATAGTAACGTAGATATCAGCCAGAAGAAGTGGTTGAATGTGATGCATAATAAATCACAGCCGGGGCGAAAGAGGAGCGCAGTCAGAACTATATGCTAGCACCGACGCCTCACCCAACTACGCACGCACTTCTGCCGGAAGCTCCCTCACACCGGATGCAGCGATGCGTGAAGACTCCAGGGGGGTGGAGGTTGGGGTGGGGGAGGGGGGGAAAGCGGAAGAGAGGGAGGGGGCATTGTGAACTGACGTTTAGGTCGATGTCGGGGTCCTTTTCAATGGAAATGAGAGAGAGAGATAGAGAGAGAGAGAGGGAAATATATATATATATATATATATATATATATATATATATATATATATATATATATATATATATATATATATATAGAGAGAGAGAGAGAGAGAGAGAGAGAGGGTGAAAGAGAGAGAGAGAGAGAGAGAGAGTGAAAGAGAGAGAGAGAGAGGGAGAGAGAGAAAGAGAGAGAGTAATGCACCTCTTATTTCTATGAAGATACCAGTGGATATGTTTTGACACTGAATATCACTTGCATCATACACATGCAAAAACGTATTCCAGCAAGTTCCTGTAGAGACATAAGTAACCAGACAACATG
>NW_028234415.1:9875046-9877546 GCF_977035675.1 Penaeus japonicus | reverse complement strand
TGATGTCTGGAATTGGATTAATGTCTTCGTCGGACACGAGGAAGGAGAAAAGGAAGAGGAGAGAGAGAGAGAGAGAGAGAGAGAGAGAGAGAGAGAGAGAGAGAGAGAGAGAGAGAGAGAGAGAGAGAGAGAGAGAGAGAGTGTGTTCATATTGTTCATATGTGTATAAGTGTGTGTGTGTGTGTTCATATGTGTATAAGTGTGTGTATGTGTGTGTTCATATGTGTATAAGTGTGTGTGTGTATGTGTGTGTTCATATATGTGCAAGTGTGTGTGTGTATGTGTGTGTTCATATATGTGCAAGTGTGTGTTTGGGTGTGTCTGTGTATTCATATGTGTGTTCGATTGTATATCGTCAATTATTAGTTAGTATCAGTGTAGATATTGAAAAGTATCATGAATTACTTTGAATTAATGTTAACAACGGAGTGTTGTCATGTTTAGGATATGATGAGAATGTTAAATGAGTTATGAAAAATATGGCATGCATCTCGTCTGTGCACATGGCAGAGAATCACAATCATATATATATATATATATATATATATATATATATATGTTTGTGTGTGTGTGTGTGTGTGTGTGTGTGTGTGTGTGTGTGTGTACATATATATATATATATATATATATATATATATATATATATATATATATATATATATATAATTCTGTCTTCGAATCCCTAGCAAATAGATATATTTAATACGGACTTAATAGCACGCGCTCCTTGGTGTGAATCTGCCTCATAAAGCACATACATAGATATATACAAAACACTCTGACTAAAACGTCATTTTTTGCAAAAGCAGAAATTGCAGACAGCGGGTAAGACCTGCACAACATTTCCAGTGCTAAGAAAAAGGAACCTGGCTATTTCAAATATATGTAAACAAATAGGTGTATGTTATGAAAACTTTGAAACAAAGAAACTTGAAGCATCTTCTGAGGTGTAATTCAAAACAGCTGGTCAGATCTCAACTGGGTCATACTATGTGCCATCCTAAGGTACCATCCTAATATTAGTAAAATGCGGATATTCTCTAAATTTTATAGCAGAGCATTAGTGAAAAAGTTATGTTCTTTACGGCATTAAATAAATGATATTTGATTTTTTTTTCTCCTCCTTTTGAAAAAGTAAGATTAATCAGGATATGACTGCTATATATAGTTAAAGGATTCTAACTGACCATGTACTTCACAAAACCTTTTCTAGATCCAAGTTACACATATGAATATCTTAGAATTCCTCATAGTTCATTGTCAATATAAAGCGTTTTATATAACTCCTAAACAATTTATGTAAAAAAAAAAAAAAAAACTGTAGAAGACACTGATTATGATGATCTCCTCACACCTACAATATCCTCGGTCAGCGCCTACAATTAAGGCAGCTTTGGTGTTTCAATCACTATATTCAAAAGTCCCCATTTCAGACGCCAGTAAGATTATCAATAATATATATATGTCGACTGCTATCTTCTTCTGAATAAAGAGATGGACTAATCAGACAATGAGACCAAAACCAAAAAAAATACCCTACTAACATTTCATTTCATAAATTCGAAACTAAAATGACTAAAATTCCAAGTCTCCCAAAAATCTGGTCACATCAAAATGCCATGCTATTCACCCCCCAAAACGGACAAGCCCCAAAGGCGACTCTCGGCACCGTTTCGCCGCCCTGCCTGTCAGCCTTCCTAGCAGAAGGGAGTCCTTCGTTGCCATCCCAGGTTTCCAACAGGGAATGGGCCTTTCTGCTTCACAGGATTCCACGATTGATTCGGGTGCAAGACGGCAACTTCGGATGCAAGACGGCAACTGGGTGGCGCGTGAACAGCAAGCAAGCAAGTAGGGGCAGGTATAATTGCTCCCGAAACTAGAAAGTGAAAACAAATATACGTTCATACGAATCAGCGCATTGGTCCCAGTTCCATACAATCCAGGTAATCATATTAGCCATATCTTGCAATCACACTGGTGTTATTTTCACCCCAAGTAGACCTTCAACATCCATGCATTAGTTGGTCTCTTAAACATCAATTGATCATTCCCAAAATAGCACTATTGTTTCACAATTAATTACATTTTTCCAAAGTCCAATAAGCATATTACTCAATCGAGATGATACATATTACTCTGGGAATTAGTTCAATATTGTCAACCAGCCTATTGCATTTAGCAACTTAGACATATTAATATCAATTGTTTGAGACGCAGTAGGCACCGTTACTCTGAGCAGTAAGTCCACATGCAAAGGTATGTGCATACTCTGCATGCAGGAAACCCCTTAACCCTAGGAGGTCCTGCGTCCAGTAGTGGAGACGCGTGCGCTGGGTTATTCATCAGTGAATAATTGTATTTATTACCCAAGAGTGTTTGAAGGTGACCCTGACTGGATCTTTCATTTCTAACTGTGCTTTGTCTATCTGGAACCTTCGCTTGGACATGGGACGTGGTGTTAGGCATACTGCAGTGTCGCACAGTATCTTTCGTCACACCT
>NW_028234415.1:9842546-9845046 GCF_977035675.1 Penaeus japonicus | reverse complement strand
AAGAGGAAGAGAGTAAGTGGAGAGAAAAAAGAAGAGAGGAGAGGAGAGAAGAGAAGAGAAGAGAAGAGAAGAGAGAGAGCGAGAGAGGGAAGAGAGAAGAGAGAAAAGAGAAGAGAGGAGAGAAGAGAAGAGAAAAGAAGAGAGGTCTGAGGTCGAGATTCCTGAGTTTCATGGGAAGAGAAAAAAAAAAGAGAAATAAGAAGTCGGATAGAGAGATAAGATTCATTTGATATGTTCATATATATGTTCTTTCCATAAAATCGATAATATATATACATTACAATTATATGTATGTATATAATATTATATATATATAATTATATAATATATATATATATATAATAATATACAGTATATATACTATTTATATACATATATACACTCACACATATATATATATAATATATATATATATAATATATATATATATGTATATACGATGTAATATATATATATATATATAGTACATATATATATATATATATATATATATATATATTTCTAGAATTGCTAGTATGATGTAACCAGTCAAAATACATTTAACTGTATCTCCTCCACGTTAGCCATTTGGAAGCCCCTGTAATCCGGAGTCTCTTGCCGAAACACTCACGCGATCGAGCACGCGGGGTTGCCAACACCCAAGCGCGGATCATTTAAATTCCTCCCTCCGACAGGCGCTTCCGTCGTTCTCATCCCTGCACGGATTTCAACACGCGAAGTCCTCCCCTCTTACGCCGGCCCCGCTCGCGTCGGTCCCGGCCGCGGGCGGCGGGCGCGTCGGCGCGCCCGACGCATGGCTGCCGCCCCCGCTTGATATGCTCGTGGTATTATTTTGGAAAGCTTATTGACACATATTATTTCAGTGGGGGGATCCGTGGCTACGTGTTTACGGCAGACCAGGTTTGAAGTATTGGTATAGGTGTTGGGGAGCGCTAGATATTCGCTTCCTTGGTCGCTTCTTGTCCCCGCCCGGCGCTTCTTAATCCTGGTGCCGTGTATTCAGTTATTTGAGACCATCGTGACGTGCAAACTTAGGAGTTTTTCATGACGAGAGGATATGAACAGTCAGATTCTTAGTTATTTGTGGTTGCGAGAAGGGCAAAGTGTCCAGTGATTTAAGCGAAGGTTCGTGGTTTGAAAAGGATAGCGGAAACAGATATCGCAGCTCATAAAAAAAAAAGAAAAAATACGTACCACCAGACAACTCCCATCTTCTCTCGTCGTGGCGGCTCTCTCTCTCTCTCTCTCTCATCTCCGTGGCGGTGCTCTCGATCCTCACTCTCGTTCTCCCTCGTTCCCCTCCCCGCGTCGCTCCAGCGTGCGGATCTCGTCTGTGTCCGCCCTCGGCCCCTCAGCGGCGACCATATGAAACTCTTCCATACCGCAAGCTGGAAGAGCAGGAGGGGGGGGTGGGGGGGGGGTGGGGGGTGTAAGAGGGTGGGGGGGGGGGGGGGGGGGGGGGGGGGGGGGGTGGGGGGGGGGGGGTGTTGACCATGACTTCAAAACACTATCATATGCTACAGCCAGCGATACAGAGTACGATGTATAGATATGAGGGCGTCAGCTGCAAGACCGGGCCCCGAGAGATTTCAAACAGAGGCTGTAGATAGTGATCAAGCCCTACCGCCAATACCCCCTTCCCGCTAAGATCCAAAAACCGCTCGGAAAGCCTCCTTAAGTTCATCTAATTTTATTTAGAATGAATTAGAAAGGTGTTCCTGAATGGTCCATACAAAATGGATTAAGCCAAAGATGGAATAATGGCTCAAAGGGGAAGGTTCTCGACGGGAAGGACAACCGAAGGGTTAAGCAGAACAGTGGGTTAGCGGGGGCAGGTGGCGAAAAACGGGCGAGGAGCGACCACCGCTAAGATAAGAACGCTTTTACATACATCTAATATCTACAACTTTCCACCATTCATATCTTCTAACTTATTCTACTTATCTCCGTAACTAGGCAAATTCCAGAGAACGTCCTCATGGTACGAGTCCCCTCCTCGAGTAAAATACTTCTATAACATTCTAAAATCACAGTACCATGCGCAGCACCCACATAAACCGTTTGCTTATTGAATTATATGTGTAATTTTGCACAGAACTCGTAATCGGTAAACCGCAGTGAGAGTGTACAAGACCGGTTGAGTGGGCGAGGGCGGAGTTGCCGAACGAGCAATATTCAACGAGACCGCTGTAGTACCTTTCGCAACAACACAGCCCCCTGAAGCTGTTGGTTTTTTGCCCCGGGGCGTTACTAGAGAGCAGCGCAATAATGTGGAAATAATAAAACAGACTAACAATCAAAATATGGCGATAGGAAATTTAAGAAAAAGTCCACGCCACAATGGGCTGACGCGCGGGCATACCGGCATGAGGTTTGGGAACGCTCACCCTGGGCTCGCTCGTGCTGCTCTGTTCTAGGCTGCTCTGCAACGGCCCCCACCTCCCTCCCTCCGCATGCAAGATTAAGCCGGGGCGGATGTAACAAGACATGCTGTGGGCCT
>NW_028234415.1:9820046-9822546 GCF_977035675.1 Penaeus japonicus | reverse complement strand
AGTCATGTAACTGGATGGTCTTTGGTTCTCGAAAAGGACGGAAGGGGAAAGGGCAGGCGATGGAAACGAGGTAATTTTATTTTTTATACATATATATATACGTTGCCGCATGAGCCATTTTAGTTATTTACCCCCACAGGAAGGACTAAAAAAAAAAAAGTTCAGGAAAAAGGGAAACGGTCGTTATCCGCCAAACTCAGCCTTATCTGTGTTGTTTAGTTATGATTATCTTCCGTTTTATATGAGATCTGGTTCATCTCTGAATCGGAATGGGAGAACTAAAGTTTAAAATTCAAACTCTGCGTATGGCCCGTGAACAGCACCGGAACCCTCGTGAGTAAAATGCCACTCAACAGAGAAAAAAAAGTCAGCGAACTTCACCTGACATTTCCATGGAACGAGTGCACATACGTGCGTGAGTATGTATGTGCGTGAGTGCGTCAGAGTCGGCTGTGTTAGTGACCGAGTGACTAGTCAGAGAGCCGGCTAGGGCGGGGGAGGGTAGGGGGAGGGGGGATGTGTGGTGGTGGGGTGGGGTGGGTGGGTGGGTGGGGTGGAACGCTCCACTACACACTCTCACTCTCATGCACAAGGCGCCGCTAGTTTTGAAACTGGGAAACAGAGACGGTGCCAAACCAATCCTATTTTTGTTTTGGTTTTTGGAATTTTGACAAAGAGGCTCTGGGAAAATGGTCCAAATCCGAAGCGAGGCTCGAGCACCTCTCTCCCGTGTAGCGACTGGATTTGGCACTTGGCCAGCACACGTGAAAGACCGCCAAGTCTTCGCCAGAAGAAAAAAAATCCGGCGATGTGGTTGCTGCAATAGAAGCCAACAGCCCCTTCGAAGTCAGTCTCACTCACGCCTTCTTTCTTCGCGAGCTCAACGATCTTCAGCGGAAATGCTGCGGACTTTTCGTTGAGGGTTGCACAAGCACAGGTGCTTCCTGTCTCGTTCGCAACACTCTCACTGGAGACGACGCCTCGCCCTCATCGGAGCGAGAGAAAACGGGGCGCGTGTCCGTCGCTCCGGCAGTCTGGCTTTGGCCGCAGAAGGTGACGGACGTGGAGGGTGCTCGCTCAGGTTACCTGGATGTCACTTGGGTAACGCGCTAAGAACCGATTCGTCTCGTTATTGAAGGCACATTAAAGGACATCCAGGCCGTTATCTCACAGGAAACGGGGAAAAGAAGATCCAGGAACATATTAAGGATACGGTTGGTTCTTCTCTCCTCTGGACTACGCTGAGCTTTTCCGCCTCCACCATGCAGAACCTAGACGCAACAGGCACCACGATAGTGATCACCATCCTCTTGGAGGGGACGTAACATCGCATCTTCTTCACTACCCTCTCAAGACGTTCCTCTCTCTCTCTCTCCCACCTCCCCACCTCGCCCCTCATCCCCCCCCGCCATCTCAGTCACGTTGACGTTGCATTTCATCATCGGCCGCCCTCGCACCAGCACCTCATCCATACAGAGAAGACAGGAACAGCAAGGAAGGAGAGATTATTCCCACCGAAGGCAGAGAGACTTCGGGAAGTGCATGACCTGCCGCTCACCCTCCGCTGCGTGCCGCCTCCTGTCGCCCCGTCGTTGTCGTCGTTGTTGTCGTTTCTGTTGAGGAGGACCTTGGGACGCCCTTGGAGATGTGTGGCGAAGTCGATGCGTGGAAAATCAAGACCGTCTTGGTTAGCATCCTCGTGGCCTCGGCTTGTGCAGGTAAAGTGGCTTCATCATCTTCGAAGTTTTGGTTGTTTATATATATATATATATATATATATATATATATATATATATATATATATATATATATATTATATATATATATATATATATATATATATATATATATATAGTGGGGAGGTGTGCAGAAACGCCGTAGCAATACATAGTTTCAAGGGATACATGTTTCCTCAGTGATGCCGGAAAACAACATTCAATAATCATATTAAAATCACACGAACAATACGGAAACTATTTTTTTATGATAATTTCTTGTAGCAGAAGTAAGTTAACACTCGAAAAAACAATCAACACTAACAAGTGCATTCCTCTATCTAGTTCCTACCCTCACGTACCCTGAGACAGGCTCTGCGCCTCTTACACAAAATAAACGTCTAGGACCGCTCCTCTCGCCGCCACAGGGCATATAGTGTCATTTTATACTGGTGTGGCACCCCAAGGTTACAGGCATCACGCTACACCTCCGACTGAGCGCTTCGGAGTTCCTGCATGCTTGCCAATCCTCTTCCCATTTCCTGCAACCTTCATCCGTCCTTGATTAGCGCCATCCTCGCTGCCATTGCGCTGGAAGACGGGAAGGGGGGGGGGGGCTTCCTCAATTTTGCGTCACTCGGAAGGTACACGCAAACTGTCCTTCTTCCACGCTGGCGTTCTCTCTGCCTAGGCTAGACTATGGTAGGCTTGGCTAGACTCGATTAGGATAGACATAGGAACTAGGGAACATAGGTATACACCCGCGCCTAAATTCTTCTTCAACG
>NW_028234415.1:9812546-9815046 GCF_977035675.1 Penaeus japonicus | reverse complement strand
GATCTTTTGTGTCCAAGTGTATACTTCCTCCCGAGGAACTGTCTATCACTATCTATCTATTTTATTTATTTATTTGAGGAACTAGTTTCTTCGTCGGGGATCTTTTGTGTCTAAATGTATAGTTTGAGTATCGTTAACGTAGCTGATAGATACTTCCACCCGAGGAACTATCTATCACTATCACTATCTATCTATTTAATTCATTTGAAGAACTAGTTTTCACTTTTCTGATGTGTGCACTATCTATTTTATCTCTATCTTATTTATTTGAGGAACTAGTTTTCCCTTTTCTGATGTGTGCACTATCACTATCTATCTATTTAATTTATTCGAGTTTCTAGTTTTCACTTTTCTGATATGTGTGTATTCGGCACCCACAGGACAGCGAACTCGGCGCCCACGTGAACACCGTGGTGGTGCAGCACGACGATGACCTGATCTTTCCGGGTGACCTCGCCTTCGCCCTCAGATGCCACGACCAGGTCACCGTTAGTGCCTCAATGAAAGGGTGAGTGTAGGCTGTAGATTAAGCTGTGTGTGTGTGTGTGTGTGTGTGTATGTGTGTGTGTGTGTGTGTGTGTGTGTGTGTGTGTGTGTTAGTATACTTCCTAGATTTGTTAAGTTACATCATCTTCTTTGAGAATATATATATATATATATATATATATATATATATATATATATATATATATATATATATATGTATATATATATATATATATATATATATATATATAATTCATGGTCACACAGCCCAGAAGTGTGAGACTATTTCCAAAGCATGTAAACAACTAATTAAGAAGAATTAGATGTCATAAGTAAAAGCTAAACCATAACTTCCATTTTATGTTGTTAAAGTTAGAATCTAATTTAGAAGAGGTAATTCAAAATCAACCATCTCCTTTCAAAAGAAGCTGAAAAAAAACAAGTAAATAGGATTTTAATTTCGATCTTAATTCTCCAGGGTGAAGTCAAGGATCACCCTCGTAGACCCAGATCCTGGCTCCAAGCAGGACTCCAAGGACGAGCTGTCTGCCACCTCCTCGTCCCGTGTGGTGACCTTGAGTCCGGCCCGCCCTTCGCCCCCCAAGGAGGAGCTATAGCGAGCCCTCGAGGACACGGAGAGCCATCAAGGGTCCTGGCACCGGGAGGAGGGAGTGTGGGGAGGGAGTGTGGGGGGATGGGGCGAGTGTGGGGGGAATGGGGGGGGGGCGGGGCGAGTGGGGAGGGAGTGTGGGGGAGTGGAAAGCCGGGAGATAATGTAAGAGCGGGGAGGGTGTTGAGGGAGTGCGCAGGAGGAGGAGAGGAGGGCAGAGGGGAGGGAGCATGGACAGAGTAACCTCTCTGTTCGAGCTTTGGCCAGTTTCCCTTTCGAAAGGAACGAAAGCGGTTTGAAAAGGCAGTGTGTGCTTTCGCCCCCTCTCCCCTTCCGCCCCCTTCACGTTCTCTTGACCCTCTCTTGGTGGAAAGCACGCGGCGACGCGAGCTTCCCCGGGTTTCCTATTGTGATGTTGCAAGTGGAAACCGGGGAGGTTGCAGAGTATGAGCGTTTTTTTTGCAAGATTGATCTCATAACAAAGTAGTGTTGGTGAGGTGAGACTCCTTTCCCCCTTTTTTGTTTTTCTTTCTGTTATTTTTTATCAGTTCTTATTTATGCTTTTCCTCCTTATCATCATCTCTCTCGTCGCCCTTCTTTATTCTCAAGAATCTTCTCTTCCTCACCTCCAGGAGGGTGAAGTCTAAAAAAAAGGGAATTGTAATTGAACAAAGCCAAATATTCTTGTGGTGTGAAAAGAAAACTCTGTTTCTCGTCCGTTTCGTCTTGATTTTTACTCTGCACCAAATTTAGAATTTCTTCCCATTTGCCAAATGACGTGCGGAAAAAAAATATATGCTTTAATGCCAATATTTTCTTCCCCCAAATTTTCACCAACGTTTTCAACAAGAGAACGAGAACCCTTGGGTTTCGAAGGGACCGAGTATGAGGTTCTAAGGTTCGAAGGTTCGAGGTTCTCCCTCCTCTGCTGAGGGTGTCCTCGGCGAAGGGTAGAACAAGGAAGTCTTCCCCTCATGCCATCTGTATTTTTTTTTCTTAGCGTGAGGGTTTAGGGTTCTCATGTGTCACCTAATCCTTCGTGTTTTGACTTGTGGTGTCTTTAATTAAAGCGATGTTTCATCTTGTTGGTATTTCTCTTTAGCAGTTTTGTGAATATGTCGGTGAAAAGAGATGAGATAGGTATTTTAGAAGTAAAAGAGAGGGCTAAATGTATAAAATAGAAACAGCCTGTTGCTATACTCCTTTTTTATCGAAGCGTAGATGCACTCGGTTGGTGTTATTGATGGTAAGTTGTCTATGGTTGTTAAAATTTGATGATTAGAAAGTTCATTACCATAATGATTCGCACAACAACAATGTCGATGTTGCCTTCTCTCATCAACAACCTGTGCATCAATGCCTCGATGATAAATGAATATTGGAGAATGACTTTTATTTACGAAA
>NW_028234415.1:9777546-9780046 GCF_977035675.1 Penaeus japonicus | reverse complement strand
GTGAATGCTACTCGTCCCCCCAAAACGCGATATAATTGACGATTATTACGTTGCCATTCCCCCGTAAGCGATCTCCGGCAAAGGAAGACATCGAGGGAGAACCTGAGAGTGTGTGAGTTGCTTCTGAGGCAAGGAGAAGGCGTAATAGGCGTGGAAAAGTGAGTTGGTGGAAGGCCTCTTCAGTTGGTCTGCAGCCAGAGATTTGTTTGTGGTGTTGAAAGGTTGAGACATTAAGAGTTTTTTCGTGTGATTCTAGAAACACGAGGTGTGTAAGATCATGCTAGAGGTGTGACTGATAAACCCCTGTTTGTGGAAAGAGTAAGGATTGTGGAGAAAGACTCGTAATCCCGAACTCGGGAGCCAACAAGTGATTGGAACTGTGACTCTTGTGTTGTTTTGATGCCTCACCAGAGCCAAGAAATAACACCTCGACGCTGAGATTATTGATGGTGAGGATGTTAAGGGTCTGGGGTTAATGTTTCAGAGTGTCTGAAGTGTGTTTTTTGTTGTATGGTTGTCAGATTCTTGGTAGACTTCCTGTCAGTCGTGTAATTTGCATAAAGGGTTTTTGAGGTTTTGGGAAAAATGGGATTATGACAAGGAAGTATCTAGCTATATTGGTGTGTATCATTTCATTTTCAGGAAGTTAGATTATTGTGATATCTTTCTTCTATTCCAAAAATAGTTTCTAAATGAAAATCAAGTTATTGCTCTCATGGAAAGAAATAAAATCAATTTGAACTAGAACCTTCCTTTTTTCACCATGATCTTAACAACTGTATGTGGCTTGTAAACCCTCTGGCAATTAGTCCCCAAATATGGATTCATTAAAAGTTAATGATGTAGCCTCATTAACCTTTGCTGGAGGGCTGAAGGTTGTAGGCCCTGACAGTTACTTGACTGCATCTGCAGACAGTTTATTCTTCATTTATCATTTTTATTATAGATTTCTCATAGTTAAGTTAGAGGAAAGAAGTGGCTTGGAATTCACCAATCTATCTATTTCCTCTGATCATAATTGTTCAGAGTGGGATCATGCGAAGGTGCAGAAAGTAAATATTATAAATATTCTGATAAGATAGAGATTGTATAATTTATCAAATAAGGAACCAGCCCAAGCTCTAACTTGCTCAGATTTGTGTGGTAGAGTGTAGAGGCAATTGTAAAAGCTTGGTGCTGTCATATTTTGGATGACTATCCTGTACTATATGTATGCTTGAAATTTTAAAATGTATTCATATAATAACTACCATTACACCCACATACTTTATTCTTGAATCTGCCTTTTGTATGTTTTTGAGTTGGAGAGACATCTGGGAGGGGCAGGGAGGCAGGCAGGCAGGCAGGCAGGCAGGCAGGCAGGCAGGCAGGCAGGCAGGCAGGCAGGCAGGCAGGCAGGCAGGCAGGCAGGCAGGCAGGCAGGCAGGCAGGCAGGCAGGCAGGCAGGCAGGCAGGCAGGCAGGCAGGCAGGCAGGCAGGCAGGCAGACAGGCAGGCAGGCAGGCAGGCAGGCAGGCAGACAGACAGACAGACAGGCAGGCAGGCAGGCAGGCAGACAGGCAGGCAGGCAGGCAGGCAGGCAGGCAGGCGAGCAGGCAGCAGCAGGCAGGCAGGCAGGGAGGCAGGCAGGCAAGGCAGGCAGGAAGGCAGACAGACAAGGCAGGCAGGAAGGCAGACAGACAGACAGGCAGGCAGGCAGGCAGGCAGGCAGGCAGGCAGGCAGGCAGGCAGGCAGGCAGGCAGGCAGGCAGGCAGGCAGGCAGGCAGGCAGGCAGGCAGGCAGGCAGGCAGGCAGACAGACAGACAGACAGACAGACAGGCAGGCAGGCAGGCAGGCAGGCAGGCAGGCAGGCAGGCAGGCAGGCAGGCAGGCAGGCAGGCAGGCAGGCAGGCAGGCAGGCAGGCAGGCAGACAGGCAGACAGGCAGGCAGGCAGACAGACAGACAGACAGACAGACAGACAGACAGACAGACAGACAGACAGACAGACACGGAGAAAAAGACAAAATCTAAGACACTTTTATGTTTGATGTTTTCATTGTAAATTGCAAATTAAAAGTTATTTGTTGAAATAAATAATATACCCAATACTGTCAGCATATAATGAACACCAACAACTATTCAGATGTATATTCTAGTATGATAACGCTTGAACTGGTTCCTTATTTGGCAAAATATTGCCAGAGAGGTCTGCAGTGGTTTGTAGAGGTATAATTTGGAAATATTTAGAAAACGCCCACAGCGCTTTTTGAAATGAGACTTTTTTCTCATAACTAGATAATCTGTGTTCTGTCTTAACTTGTGTAAAGAGCATATAAGCCTCCAGGCAACACTTATGCCTGCCTGGCCCTCAGGTTTTGGTTTTGGCCTTGATACATGCAGTGCGACGAGTTGAGCACTCTGTTTGCATTACATACTTTCTCTTTGTCATTCTGGTAAGCTCTTTTGTGTAATACATGATATATTGTAGTCTTCAATCAGAAACATTCTGCTTAGTTGAGC
>NW_028234415.1:9767546-9772546 GCF_977035675.1 Penaeus japonicus | reverse complement strand
CCTTTTGGCCCCAAACCCCAAAGTCCTACCTGTCCAATTCTGTGTAACAGCTGTCATTTTCATGTCATCTCATAATTTTAGGCAGTTAGGATGTCTATGAGTTTAGTAATTTTATGTAAAAAGAAAATTGAGAAGGCACTATCTCTTGTTTATAAAATATTCTTCATCATATTTTGGTAAAAATTCTGTTAGGAAAATTTGCAATAGCGATATTTTTTGTTGTGACATTGCACTCAAATGCAACAATATTCTTGCTTTTACTAATTTTTATAGCATCTACTGTTTCAAGAAAGAAATGGCGGGTAGTCAAAATCTTGTTGTAAATCATTATTTATAGGAAGGGAAAAGTGTAAAGTTGAATTTAAAATATATCATTATAGTTGTTCTATCCATTGATAAACTCAATAATTTCCAAACTAGCTTTACCCATCATTTAATCAACTGTCTTCTTAATACTTAAATACAGTGAATTGGCAATTATAGGATTCACAAAACTTAAGACTGTTTACCCTATCAATTTACATAGTTGAGACATCTGATAAGAAACTGCCCCAAGATGTGAAACTGTGAAGTCTCTGTCACAAGTTGATTGTACAAAGCTTCAGATGATGGAAGTTCGAACAATAAAACTCATTGTCATTAGCCCATTTACGCTGGTTGACGTCCTATCACGTGGTTGGAAATATCCCTGGCCATGGGTGACATCCTGAGATGTCATGCATTTTCTTGGCGAGATCCGGGTGGGCCAACTGTGACGTGCTGAAAATTCAGCTATAGAACAGTAGATTATTCTTAGATATAATTATTTTTCATAATTTTTTAGACTCTGTTACTATAGTTTAGGTGTTTGAATGCCATAAGATGTGATACAACATAAAAAAATATGACATCACAGAAAACTAAGTGATATTTCTGCTTCTGATTGGTTGAATAAAAAGATCTGAATCAAAAAACTATCATTACATCAAATATAATTGGCCAAAAAATAAAATACAGTAAAAAAATAAAAAAAAATTACTAATGTAATACTATTTCTAATTTGTTGATTACCCATGATATCACATCATGTCAAGTCAAGAGGTACATGTACATACTCATATGTACTTATCCCATTAATGACAGGTGACATGTTTTTTCATCATACATGATGCAGAAGCTCTGGCCTGACAATGACATGACGTTCATGAATTTTGGATTACTGAGTTGTTTTATTTTGCTATGAGTAATAAGTGATGATGACAGTTGCAGTCATAATTATTATAATTGCCGTAATATTAAGCAAAATGCAGAGCAGATGCTTCATCAGGCTTATATGCACTGAGGCAAGCCCGCCTGTGTCAGCATGTGTTGACTTGTGGGAAAATGCGCCAATGAGTGTTAACTCAATCTGCGCTTGGTCCTTACCCAATGTAGTGCCCAGTCACGTCAGTAACTGCAAGGCGAGAGTGGAAACTCACGAGCTTGGATGGGGTTCAACCTGCTGACCACGGGGATGTAAGGCTGGCACCCTATCCATTGCTCTACCAGACAGCTTAACCCAATGTCAACGGTGTGTCACACCCGTGTGACACAACATTGTGCCTGATGATGGGGTGACACACCAGTGTGACATCACCGAAACGATATTACTTAGGTCCGGCGTAGGGGGTTGCCAGTTTTTGCTGGGCCCATCAGGATTGGATTAACCCATTAATGATGGGGATAGATTTCTTTATCCAGGCTCCAGGATGGGTTTTATTTCAGAGCAAGGCTGCTTCACGAAACATATTGACTTTTCCCATTCTCTTTTAGTCACCCATTGTAGAGCTAGAGCCATTTTTGTGTTTTATTTTTTATGTGTTACACTGTATTAACCCATTCCCGACGGGGGATTTCTAGCCTAGAATGTCCAAATGCCGGGGCGTTCGAATTATTAGGCCTAAATCAATTGAATAGCTGGCACATGTGTGGGTTAAGAGACGTATATGTGTCGTATGACATGCTCTATCAATTCTGCAGTTGACTAAAATTGTAGTTCAGGGTACATATCAGCTCATTTTTTTCTTTATATTCCGCAAATCTGGCTTATCCATGTGTACATGTATGATAATTTATATTGTTCTTTTTGTATTAGAGAAAAAAAATAAGTATAAAACATCTATTTTGATACCCACTAAAAGAATGCTTCCACTTTCCATTTGTATTATCACATAGAAGTGAAGAATATAGGCAAAGTTTAATAAAATAACACAAGAAAAGCATACCTGTAACATGTTTTTCAACTGAAATAACTCCTCTGAACGTGGCAATATTTTTACATTGTAGATGCAACCATGCAAACCATAAGTATAGGGTGAGTGAAAAATGCTCTGAGAGGTTCAGCACGGCACTGCACAGCGGGGAAACACTCTGGAATGAAGCGTCACACACTTGACATCTCGGTGGAAACTGGAGTAGGCGAAAATACATTCCAGCACGAATGGATTAACCCATTGCAGACGGAGATAAATTTGCTTGCCCAGCCTCCAGGATAGGTTTTAGTTTAGAGAGAGACCGCTTGAAGCAATATAATTTGAATCATCCCACTCTCTTTCAGTCATTCATTGTAAAACTAGATCGTTTTTTGTGTTTTATTTTTTTGTGTGTTTTATTGAGTTTAGAGACTTATATGTGCCATGTGACAGGCTCTGTCAGTGCTGCAGTAGACTAAAATTGTAGTATATTATCCATATTAGCTCATTATTTTCTTTATACTCAATGTGATAGAAGTATTGCTGTTTTATGGGAGGACAAAAGGCAACTTTATTTTTTCGTATTTTTGTGCTGTCATGAACGAATACGAAACATATAACCCACTACAATAAAGATAACAAGAAGAGGTAGGGAAGAGGAATGAAACCTGTGCTTGTGACTGTGAGTGCCACAGTGAAAGGCATCCATATTGGCACAGGAGCACATTTTAGACACTGGGTATGGATTGAGTCACCTTCCTCTTCTCGTTTTGCCTGCACATCTTTCATCGGCGGTACTTTAGAGCAAGGGTTCATCAACTTAGTGTGTGCCATCGCTCTATACAGACAGTGCTTGCTAGAGACCGTGGATGGGTGCCATTCAAGGCTCTCTCTCCTGCTGGTGCTAGGAAAAAGTGGTGCCATCTAGGTTTTGGACGTTAAGCTAGCACTATATTACGGTAATTATAGTAATTATGACTGTAGTAGCCATCATCACTCATTCCTTTTTCATAGTACAATAAAATAGCATAGTATTCCAAAATCCCCGAACGTCATGTACGTCATGACGCCCGTCGTCAGGCCAAAGCTCCTACGTCATGTATGTCATGACACCCGTACGCAATGAGTTAAAGGTGTAGACTAAGATAGACGAGCAAGCCCAATAAAACTCCTCATTACACTCTGATCTTCATAAAACTCTAAAGGCTTTATATTTTTTTCCACCAAAAAAAATAGTGTTTAGAGTATACCCAGTATATTTAATATATATGATATATTCCTCTTTGAATATCTCCATTAAATGTAAATATTTTGCTTTCATTTTTTGAAATTTTTATATATCATGATAATGCAAACAGTGCATATTCAAATCAGCATACTCCAAATATGCACATAATAATTGTATTTAGGAAATTACAATAGTCTATCAGAAATCAATTTACCAAGACAATTCCATCACAGGTTGTCTACAATTATAATGTAAAATTGAAATTTGCAAATCGGTTGACAACAAAAAAGTCTGACCCAACTCAAAACATGCTTTTTGAGAGAATTGATGTTAGAAGTTCATCCATTTCCTGCTCATCATTAATCCATGTACAAGATATGTTCATAGACTTGTTTTAAAAGAACTTTTCATGGCGATTTTAGGGCTGTTTTATTTTCTCAAATCGATCTCTTGATAATGGAAACATTAATGCTAAATTAACATTAAGTTAATGATATGATGAACCCTTGGGTATATTTAGACTACAAATACTTTTGAATTACTGAGCAATGTTCAGTCATTAACTCTAAAGTTTCTGGGCTAATCCACATTCTTTATATGGCCAAGTAGAAAGGATAAATGTTATGTTCCTTAGTAGGATTTTAGGGTTCTGGGAGGAGGGGGGCAATAGGGGGCATGGAGCACATGGAGGAGTATGTATCTGTATGTATTTCTAAAATTGTCATAGTAACATTGGTATGCCAACTTGGTTTTATTAGAATCATTGTTTTTTTTTTTCTTTTTCTTTTTTTTGGTGGGGGGGATGAGTATATTCAGTATTTTACTGTAAGCAAATTCAACATGACTGCCAGCTCTGATTTTGGTTGAAATAATGATAATTTCAAAATGTATCTTGGCTACTAGATGAAATATTGAGTGGACATTTTGGATTTTTACTGAACCTATGTATGCCTAAATGGTTTTGACAGAGATGGTGGGTGTGATGGCTGGGTGTTATGGTATGGAATGACCCAATATAGAGTAATAAGAATAATGCCAGCTTTTTCTACTGAAGAACAATTGAAGATAATGAGCTATGTGGGAATCATGATTTATGTTACATGTCACATTTTTGTAATGGAATGAGGATTCCAGAGAGGAGAATAACTGCCTCACTTCTATTAAATTGCATTATTCATCCCAATCATCCTATTCATGCCCCTAACCTCTTTTCCTTTGTCCTGATATCCTCATCCTCCTTTCCTCTTCCATTGCTCCCCAGTTGGTTTCTTTTGCAGCAGTGATGATGGCTTGCCTAGAGAAAGCATTCCTGATGAGCCTTTTTCCCTTTCAGCCAAGGTGCCGCATCGCCTCACCCTGTTCTATGTGTGCAATGATATAGTGCAGAATGCTCGGCGGAAGAAAATCCTTGATATTGTACAACATTTCGCCACAGCCATTAAAGAGTCCGCACCCCTTGTCAGGTATGGTCATCGAGTGAATGTGTGTGGGTATTGTATGGAAAAGTGAATTATTTCTAATTAATGAGAAGTTGACAAGGTTGTCTGTATAATAGTCTGTTA
>NW_028234415.1:9760046-9762546 GCF_977035675.1 Penaeus japonicus | reverse complement strand
AGCATGGGGTGTTCTGCAAATGACAATTGTACAGTGATGATTGTTCGTTGAAAAGAAATGAGAGAAGGAGAGATTTATTATGAACTGCTTTAATATGTTGCTTCACTCGTGCCACAGGCCGACCAGTGATGAGTAATTTCAGCGTGCCATCATCTGCCACAGGTGCGCTTAGCTCTCCCTTTTTTATGGTCTGAGTTAACCATACTGTTTTCTTTTTTTGTTGTTGGTTGCATGCACATTGCAGTTGTAATACAAGCAATGAGAGAAAAATGTTGCAAACTGCATAATTCAGCTTTTATCTCCTTCCAAGTGGGTTATCTTCCAAGCATGGAGAGGGATAGAAGAAAATTTAACAAAGAGCACACTTTGCACTAACGTTTTTGGCAGTACTTTTGATTTAGTGTTTTGCTGCACCTTGCAAAGTGAATTTAGAGCTATAACCTACAGGTCCAGCAGATGTTACTGAGATATTCTAGGTTAGTTTAGTTTATACAGGAACTCAATGTTTTGAGTGTTTTTGTGAGCTCCATATACACGATTCTTCCTCTTTTTGTCTAATATCAAAAGATTCCTTCACAGAGTTTGTGTCCATTTCATGAATTAATTTTTGTTTTTCCCCATACCTTGACTCTTAGCAAATATTAGAATTTTACCTCTGTCAGGGATGTATGTTAATGCCGTCATTTGTAGGTTGATTTGCCCGTAGGCTTTTCCAAAAAAGCTTCTTATGGACTGAGAGGCACTTTTTATGGGTGGGTTGCCCATGGGCCAGGGACCAAGTGATTAGATTGTGGTGGTCCAGGATGAAATTAATGGCTTCTTCACCATTTCGAACATGCATGGATAATGCGCCTGCTACGGGTAGGAAATTAATTTGCTTTCATAAGTTTCTGGTAGACTCATTTGAAAAGTTTTCTTCTATTATTTTTTTGTCTTTAAGTCTCTCAGTCTCACTTTGTCTGCCTGTCTCTTTCTATCTGTCTCTGTCACTACTCCATTTACCTCTGTCTCTGTGTCAGTCCCTCTCCTAGCCCCAGCCTTTGCCCCTACCCCTGTCCCTGTCCTTGTCCTTGTCTCAGCCCCACCCTTGCCTCTGTCCCTGCCCCTTCTCCTGCCCTTGCTCCTGCCCTTGCTCCTGCCCTTGCTCCTGCCTTTGTTCCTGCCCTTGTTCCTTCCCCTATCCCTGCTCCTGCACCTGCTCCTGCCCCTACCTTTGTTTGTATCCCTATCCCTATCCCTATCCCTATCCCTATCCCTATCCCTATCCCTATCCCTATCCCTATCCCTATCCCTATCCCTATCCCTATCCCTTTCCCTATCCCTATCCCTATCCTGTCCTTGTCCCTATCCCTATTCTTATCCTTGTCCCTTAACTTTTCCCTTTCCCTTTCCTGTTCCCTTTCCCTTTCCCTTTCCCTTTCCCTTTCCCTTTCCCTTTCCCTTTCCCTTTCCCTTTCCCTTTCCCTTTCCCTTTCCCTTTCCCTTTCCCTTTCCCTTTCCCTTTCCCTTTCCCTTTCCCTTTCCCTTTCCCTTTCCCTTTCCCTTTCCCTTTCCCTTTCCCTTTCCCTTTCCCTTTCCCTGTTTCTGTTCCTGTCCCTGTTCTTACCCATACCTGTAACCCTATCCCTATCCCTATCCCTGTCCCTGTCCCTATCCCTATCCCTATCCCTATCCCTATCCCTATCCCTATCCCTATCCCTATCCCTATCCCTATCCCTATCCCTATCCCTGTCCCTGTCCCTATCCCTATTTCTATCCCTATCCCTATCCATATCCCTACCCCTGTCCCTATCATTATCATTATCCCTATCCTTATCCTTATCCTTATCCTTATCCTTATCCTTATCCCCATCCCTATCCCTATCTCTATCTCTATCCTTATCCATATCCATATCCGTATGCATGTTTTCTGTCCATATTCATGTGGTTGTCCTTGTTCTTGCCTCCATCCCTCCTCTCTCTCTCTCTCTCTCTCTCTCTCTCTCTCTCTCTCTCTCTCTCTCTCTCTCTCTCTCTCTCTCTCTCTCTCTCTCTCTCTCTCTCTCTCTCTCTCTCTCTCTCCCTCCCTCCCTCCCTCCCTCCCTCCCTCCCTTTCTCCCTCTCTCTCTCCCCCTCCCTCTCTCCCTCACTCCTTCCCTCCTTCCCTCCCTCTCTCCCTCTCTCCCTCCCTCCCTCCCTCCCTCCCTCCCTCCCTCCCTCTCTCCCTCTCTCCCTCTCTCATTCCCTCATTTCCTCACTCCTTCATTCCCTCGCTTCCTCATTCCCTCATTCTCTCTCCCTCTCCCTCTCCCTCTTCCTCTCTCATTCCCTCATTCCCTTGCTTCCTCATTCTCTCTCCCTCTCCCTCTCCCTCTCCCTCTCCCTCTCCCTCTCCCTCTCTCTCTCGCTCTCTCTCTCCCTCTCGCTCTCTCTCCCCCTCTCCCTCTCCCTCTCCCTCTCCCTCTCCCTCTCCCTCTCCCTCTCCCTCTCCCTCTCCCTCTCCCTCTTTCTTTCTTTCTTT
>NW_028234415.1:9747546-9755046 GCF_977035675.1 Penaeus japonicus | reverse complement strand
TTGGGAACTGAACATGTTATTTGGGTCTATTAGTCATCCTCTTCTCACCCTTTTCCTTTTCCGTTTCATGTTTGCTCTGTAATACGGTGGATGCAGACACGATCCTTGGCTGAGGATGCCTAGTGATTAGAGACCAGAATTTTAAGCCCAGCATAGTTTATTCAGTGATTTGGCTTGATGGTGTCTAGCCAATCCCACCCTACTTTAACCTAGCTTAGCCTAGTCTAGTCTAGCAAAGAGGCCCTTTCACACAGTGCCAAAAATGCAGGACTTTATACATTGGACACTGTGAACATGCTATTCTGGGATGGTCCCTATTTTGTAGGCATTTTTCTTGCCCTTTTTTTTTTTTTTTTTTAAGTCATAGGAATGCCATTGTGATGACCCCTTAACAAAGTATAACATAAAACTGTCCAGTCTATTGTAGCTGTCCACAGTTTACCCTAGCCATTCCTAGTTACGGCTGTACAAGGCTGTCTACATCAATTAGTTCAGAACAAGGAAGGCAATATCCCTCCATGTAGCTGTTGTGGTTTTTAAAACGAGGGGAAATGCATTAAGATATATTTTCCGAACTTATAGCATAGAGAAAAAATGGTGATGTCAATTCATTCTTATTCACTTCAGTTATTGTCTTATTTGGATATTGACTATGCTGTATATTGCTTAAGCTATACCCATTGTTGTATTGAGAGCAGGTGTGACTGCTATTTTATCCACCTAACTCTGTAGTAATATTTAAGTATATACATACAGTGGAGCAAAATAGTTCCATAGAAAAATGTATTTGTAAAGGGTAGGAAAATAAATATAGAAAATTGCAGCTTCCAACCTTTATAGCAATAAGATTTATTAATAAATAGTTAAGCTAACCTGTGGCAAGCAGGTAAGCAGATGTGTGAATTGGTCATTGTTGTCACTTTCAGTATGTGTAATAGTGTGTTACTGCAGGCTAAAATTAACCATAATTATAAGTAAAAAGTAATTAGTAGAGTAGAAATAATTCCTAAGTGGTAGCTGCACATTTTGAATATATACATATGTATACACATTACTGCATAAACAAAAATTTTATAATTTAACATGCACACACTTACACACACACACACACACACATACACATGCACACATGCGCACATTCTCACACTTGTGCACATGCACATGTACATGCACATGTGTACGCGCACGCACACACGCACGCACACGCACACGCACACGCACACGCACACGCACACGCACACGCACACCCACACGCACACGCACACGCACACGCACACACACACACACACACACACATGTGCAAGCTCATGCACACGCACATACAGACTCACACTCACACTCACACTCACAGAACAAACAAACAAAAAAAAGCACAAAAATGAGATAGTCCTGCTATCATTTTATTGTATTTTTAAGTCTTTCATTGGGTATTTCTTACATCGTGATGACTAGAACAGGGAAATTATTGATGTAATCTTTGCTTGTTCAACAGAGCGAGGCACGAGCCGTGAGCGAATGGAGGAGTTTGAGGAAGCGGTGATTGCTCTGGAGTGCTACATGGCCTCTGTGCAGAAGGAGATTGAGGAGAGGACCCAGGTTGTCACTCTCCTGGAGCAGGCAGAGATCTTCTATGAGACACAGAGGGGGGAAGCCAAGCTGGTAGCTAATGTGAGTGTGTGATATCTTTTCGTTTCTGCTTGTTGTTATTGTTTTGTTTGCCTTATTTCATATTTTTTTATTCTTTATGTGGTAGGCATGGACCACTGTTATTTTTTATGCCATTGAAATTAGTTTGAATAACACAATTAGCTACATTTTACTTGACTTTCAGTGCAGCAACCTATCTGCTGTCACATATCATGCTGCCAATAGAACAAAAACTATAGAAGTGATCTTTAACTCAATTGCGCTGGACCTTATATTTGCATAATGCCTCTCCTGCTGGCTAGTAATAAGCGCACGCAGTGACTAAGCACGGTATCTCATCTGGTGCGATGCCGGGCTGTCCTCCTTCAACAGAGTGATGATCAGAGTTTTTTTTTATTTGTTTACATTATTTTCACAAGTGAATAAAAATGGAACTCCTATTACGTGCACATGGAATGTTGTAAAACATATGATTTGGGGGAGAGTTCTGGATGTTCTAGGACGTCACTTGGGAAGAGGGAAATATCATGTCGACGTAATAACACGTCAACCAGCGTTTAGGGATTAGTAGTATTTAAAAAGATTTTTTTTTTTTTGAATGGTTTTATTATTTAATTGATTATATTTATACTTGTTTTTCTTTTTCTTTTCTATCATAGGTTTTATCCATGATCATGATAGCCATAACCATGATCATTGTCATCATTATTATTATCATGATCATGATAGCCATAACCATGATCATTGTCATCATTGTTATTATCATGATCATGATAGCCATAACCATGATCATTGTCATCATTGTTATTATCATGATCATTATAACTATATTCATATTTTTGCTTTGGATATTGATATTGTTATCTTGATTACAAACATAGTTGAATATTGTTAATTCATACTCTTTACAGGCATATAAGAACTTTGGGAACCGGGTCAAGAATCTGAAAACAAAGTTACAGGAAAAGATGAAGACCCTGCCGGAGCCGAGCCCAGTCCCGTCCCCGACTGTAGATGCTCCGTCTCCTGAGAATAGTGATGATGAAAACTTGTCACTCCCTGATTCAGCATCTTCGGGTTGGTAGAATGGTTCATAAGTAGTTTGTTGATATTCATATTCTTTTTTTTTCCTTTTTTTTTTTTTTTTTTTTTTTTAGCTTTCCATTGTTTAATCCCACAAAGAAGTGGAATCATGCAAGATTTATTTAATTCTGAACATTATAATTAGATTTACAAAGCATGAATTTACATGTCAGTCACAAAAAAGAAATGTATCAGAAAGGCCAGTTGCATTTGATGTTTAGTTTATCAATTCACCATGATGAATGGAAGTGATTAAGGAAATCCTCCAGTAACAGCAAATATTCATATTAATCAGTACATTAAAGATCTAGAAGGTCATCACAGGAGCTATGGCTACTTTGTTAACTTGACTTACTCATAGAACTTGCCAGTAACCATCTGGTGCTTCCTCTCAGGTAGTCTTCCACTCCATCCCTCTTCTCCTTCCATCCAGGCTCCAGTCCATTCTTTTTTTTACATAATCTCTATATAGTTCTGTTTTGAACAATTATAGCAATGGCTTTATAAACCTTTTAGCTTGAAGGTTATGGTTGGATATATTTTTATTTTGAACAATTATAGCAATGGCTTTATAAACCTTTTAGCTTGAAGGTTTTGGTTGGAAACAGATTATTCACTAAAGTAATAACTGCATTTTTCATGCTTGGCTCATTTATTTTCTGTTTGTGGGCGCAGTGAGAAGTCACTTACATTCAGCTCTTTTATATGAGCTAAACAAAGTTCTTTTCCTTCAGCCATGGATTCTTTCTTGAACTCCTCCAAATTTGCCGAGCTGGCCAAGGGCGCACTGGGTGGGGTCGCCGGGGACCTTGAGGCGCGCATCTCTGCTCTCAGGAAGGAGGAAAAGGCAGCAGAAAAATCCAAGTCTTCATCCAGCATTGAGATCAAGGAAGTGCAGATGGCCAAAGATGGCAATCAGAGCAGCGACAGCATTGAGATCTGGGAGGTGGCCAACTCGAAGGATGCCCATGGGACTTGGGAAGGCAAAGAGTCCACAAGGGACACAGATGAGCGGAGGGAGTCCTTGGAGGTTCACGAGGTCCACGACAGCTGGGATCGAGAGGGGGCACAGCGGAGGGATTACACCAGGGAACACAGGAGCTCAAGGTCCTCGAGGGATTCCAGAGACTCCCGTGATGGAGAGTTGCGGGATTCGTACAGGAGTAGTAGCTGGGACCATGGGGGATCTGACCGGGAATATTCACACAAGTCAAGGGATCGAGAATATTCCCACACACCTGCCAGCTCATACGACTCTCCCATTCAGCCTCCAAAGGTAGGAATTATTATTATTTTTTTTTTTGTTTGCTGACTTATTTGTTTAAAGATTTATTAATAGAGTTACCAATAGACTGATGTTCCATTCAGATTAAGGTTATATGGTCAGTGTCTAGAAAGTTAATAACACCAAAGTATATTATATATTTGAATAATTTTTTTGGATGAGTGGACATAGTAACTATATCTTTTGATGTTAAAATGAGTGTATTTAGGAAACAAATGTGCAATTTTCACTATGCATAAAGCCTTTCTCTTCTGTTGATATTCATCTGTCTCCCTTTATTCTTTCTTTTTCAACCTACATCGGAACTTGTGATGTTGACAGCTGCATTTTTTCAGGACCTCAAACCAATGAGTGCAGCTGAGCTCCTTGACACGTTCGGAAAAGCGTATTTAAGCAAGTCAAGCGGGGGTGGGGGGAGTGGGAGTAGCAGTGCCACTTCCCCAGTGACACCTGCATACGACACTGCCAAAGCACCTTCCACTCCCACATCGCAGTCAGCCATCCCTGATCTTACCCGTCCACCCCCCAGCCTTTCCATACCACTGCCCCCAAGCAATCCCCCTCCATCCGACTCCCCCTCCCCATACGTGCCTGGCCCCTTCACCAACTCGAGGCCCTTCACGCCAAAATCACATTATCCTCAGGGATACCCTCTCCCCCCAGAGACGCCACCCAAGCCCTATACCCCCACGCCCACAGGTGATCAGCCTCCACCCTATCCTCCTTATGAAACACCTCCGGTCTGGGTTCCTCCACCCCCACCACCTCCACCTCCCCCAGAGATGGATGGTCTAGGTGGACCAGGAAGTGACTATGAAATGTCCAGAAACTACAGTGGGGGTTGGTCAGACTATGACCAATATGCCAACTCAGGGGACCTGAATGAAGAAGATGCAGATGATCGCAACTGGGGAGAACCTCCTGGCAATGAAGAGCTGGAAGCTTTACACTCAGACACGCCCTCCTCTCCACCACCTTATGAGAAAGGGTATAGTGGTGCTCTCCACCCTCCTCCATTACCTCCTGCTTTTTGTGGTCCTGCCAGGAGCAACTTAAGAGAATTGGTGTCGGAGGGAGAAGATAGCGATCACAGGACAAACCTTGTAAGCATTAAGCCACGTGGAGCTGATATGGATTACCGTTGCTATGACTACAGTTCGCTGTCAGACCCCTCAGGAGAGTCTACTGTGGCACCCATTCCCTCAATACAGTCTTTGTTTGCCCAAGGAGATGACCAAGATTTTAGAGTGAAGAAGTCTGGATTGAAGCAAAACAATGCAGATTCGGGTTCAGACATGGACATCAGTGCCTCTGATTCAGAAAATGATATGGACATCAGTGATGAGTCTGGGAAGGAGGGTGCTAATAGTAGAAAAGAAGGTGAGGTAAAGGAACAAAAGTTAACAAAAGAATCTGGTAAAAGCAGTTCCTCAAAGAAAACAAGTAGTGAAAATGAAGTGAAAAAGGAACGTTCGACTATAAATGTCATTGGAGACAAGGCCAAGCCAGTTGTGAATAGTGCAAAGTCTGAGGTGGTTGGTGTGAATACGATAACATCTGTACTGGACAGTACAGGTTCCGTAAAGAGTGAAGAAGAAAAAGTATCGAATGATGAGTGCATTAAGAACATAGATTTAAAGCCTTCTATACCTGTGACTAAAAGAGAATCAGATGGTGGATCAAATGGTAGTGTTAGTGAGGATATAGAATGTGACTCAAGTAAGGTGGGCAGGGAATGGTATGGGGATTTTTGTGATGATGATGATGCCGATGAGGCGCCACAAGGTGAAGAGTATATTCCAACTGTCATAGCAAAGAGCGGCGGAAGGGAAAGCAAAGAAAGATCCAAAAGTGGCGGAGATCGGGAATATTCGGTTAATCGGAACTATGGAGAGAACAATGTAATAGATGTGATGAAAAGCTTAGACCAAGAATTCAATCAGCAGAGAGACAGAGGTAAAGGGAATTTTGAGGTTTCAAACCACAGCCGGGGTGGGCATTATGGGGGAAATTATAGGGGTAGTGGATTCAATTCTTACCAAAGTAGAGGGGAGTTTTATAACAGTCCACACAACCAGAGAGGAAGGGGCCGAGGGGGACCTGCTTTCCACTCCCCTCGTGGCAGAGGCCGAGGGTTCAGTCCACAGTCAGGTGGGCACCACGGTGACTTCCACCGTGGCACGCCTCCGTACAGTCCTTCAGCAAGGGGCTATCATGGCTCTGATAACTATGGAGGAGGAAGAGGAGGGAGGAGGGGGGGAAGGGGAGGGAGGCAGTGGTGGTAAAATAAATTCAAGATTTCTCAGAATATTTGGATCTTATTCTTTTTTTTTTTTATTCAGCTACTGTACATTTATATGTTGCTGTGGTCTCCTTCTTTATTATATATATATATATACATGTCAAGGAGTCCAGCAAAGAGGAATGTTATGCAGTAGATGGTACAAATTTTCCTAACCTTAGGGAAGATGAGTTTAAAAAGAGAGGTACTTTGCCCACAAAGATATCAGCCACCCACCTGTACTGTTGCTTCCAGGATATTGTCAGTAAAAAATTTAAATGGTATTCAGGAAAAAAGACAGGAGTTTTATTTTCATGGTAGAAGGCAGTTTATAAGATCTTTGTTGATTACATGGTATTTTCACCTGTACTAATAGTACATTGTCTTTGTACTTAGTGTGTAAGATAACTTTTTTTTTTTTTTTTCTTTTTTCAAAGACCTGCCTATGTTAAAGATGATGACTTGTAGGAACTTTTAAAGTTGTAATTTTGCTCCTTGATAGAGCAGTTTAAAAGCCTTTTGTCATGCCTATGTACATGAGTTCAAATGAGATGCAAATTAAAAATGACTCTAAAAGAAAGGAAAAATGTCTGATAATTTAAAAAAAAAGAAATTTTAGTTATTCTTATTTTCATGTACGAAAGCCCAACACACTCAATCGCTACAGATCTTTTGCTTACTTGTAGTTTAGCTTCTTTCCACTTCTGCTTTCATTACACTTGTTTGAAATCCGTACATGCGCAAAAAGAGTATTAGTGATTTAGCACTACGATAGCTTCTAAGAAGTTACATATCAATCAGTGCTGTGGATGAAGGGAAAAATGGAAAGAAAATTTATCATCTCATTTGAGGAGGATCCCAAAGCATGTGAAATGTTGGACTTTATTATCAATTCATGTATGTTGATTTTTGAATTTTTTGAAAATAGTGTGAAAATTGGCAGCTTTTATATGCATATACATCTATATTTCTATATCTGTATTTATTTATATCTCTATCTATCTATCTATCAAAGTCTCTCTCTCTCTCTCTCCTCCCTCCTCCCTCCTCCCTCCTCTCTCCTCCCTCCTCCCTCCCTCCCTCCCTCTCTCTCTCTCTCTTCCTCTCTCTCTCTCTCTCTCTCTCTCTCTCTCTCTCTCTCTCTCTCTCTCTCTCTCTCTCTCTCTCTCTCTCTCTCTCTCTCTCTCTCTCTCTCTCTCTCTCT
>NW_028234415.1:9725046-9730046 GCF_977035675.1 Penaeus japonicus | reverse complement strand
GAGTATTGCTGCACTCCAGTTATGTAAACGAGATACATAAAAAGCGTTTCAAACTAAAGCCTTTTGAAGTGCAGCGTAATGGTTTCGTACCACTAGAAACTGTGATATAGACTGCTTTATACTGTATAGTTTGGCCAGTTGGTGTTTCTGGAAAGGGTAGTGATGATGGAAGGAAAACACGAGAAAGTCGATAGTGAGAACCGCCAATTCATTATGCTTCGGGAAAGCAATTAGGTGCAATGGATGGCTCTTAAGTATCAGTTACGTCAAACAAGACGAGTGGATGCAAAAATATCGCAAATTAGATAAACCAGTGTTGGTGCAAAGATGCTCTTGATTCTCAGACTATTGGGGTGGAGCGCTGTATCGCAAAATGAGTGGAGGGAAGTTCATTCTGAAATGGATTTGTGGTTCCTTTGGAGAACCGTTGTGGGCATGTGTAGGCTCGAAGTGTGTTTACCTCAGAGGGTTACTTAGGCGTACGCACGACCCTAGTATCGTGAGCTCCAGGATGCTTTTACTAGGACTCTGGTTCTAGGATGATTGGTTCAGTCAGTGGCAAAGTCCGGCTCAGTGAGAATTGCGGGGAGCAGGGTAGTGACAGGGAAAGAAGTGGAGTAGCTTCACAGTAATGATTCGTGAGACTCCCTATCAGCTTTTTAGGAGGTAGGCATTTCTGTAGGCCTGCGACTTCGAGGGAGCTGATCCTACAATCGAACTCATACCCAAGAGGAAAAAGTGATCTTGCCAAGGCCTACAAGTCGTGCTAATAAACCAACCAACGTCAGTCAGTGCCCAGCTCTTCGCCAGGTGATGTTACAGTTAACACCACAAACCCTTCTCTCCCATTGGCTGGCTTAACCTGGAGCATACTCCGTCCTGATTCCATACCGCTTAAAATACCAATTTCAGCTTCGCCAATTTCAGCGAAACTCGGCCCGTTTGCAAACTACAGCTTTACCCCCTCACTTCCATTGCTGCTTTTGGTACCATTTTCATTCTTCAAGTTAGTTTCAATACGATATAGTTATCTCAAATACTCCAGATTTATATACAAGCTTCAGGCAAAAAACAGTGATGCAGCATTAGCTAGTTTTAAATTTTTACATTAGCTAGTTTAACTTTTCGAAGTGCTTACCCTTACGTAGGTGATTGATAGTCACGGCTGTCGTTTAGAGGAGCGAAAGAAAGGCCAAGCTCGACGAAGAATCATCGTAGAATGAGGAATGGATATGGAGTCCGGATGTTTTATTCTCCGTTGAAAGAAGCAGAGATATCAAGGCCTATATTGATTCGAATTTGTGACTTTATTCTGATCATTTTTATGGTTTTGATGGTACTTATTGCAAAAGACCGTACGCTCGTTAAGTGAATTGTTATTACTCTAATGTTACTGTTGTCACCTTTTCGCGAAATACAAATAATTACGAAAACACTACGCATATACAGTGGTGTATATTATTATTATTATTATTATTATTATTATTATTATCATCCTCTCCTCATATAACACGATTCGAAAAATTAGAAGCAGCTCTAATTCTCTCATAACACTGTTATGCCGAGTTATACAACTTACTGTAAATGATGTTTACTTACGTCGGGAAGAGTCACGTTCAATGAATAATAGGTCTTTTGCATAGACTTCGTAACCCATTTGAGTTCCATTTTCATTTATGGTTCACGTACAGCAGTCGAATTATTTTTTCGATTACTACTCATTCGAATGTCAAGGAAACGAAACAAACATGATGGGAGTTTACTTCTAGATTAGATATTTAGATATAAAAAAGAAGCATCACGTGCCTCAATTTATCGCTTAGTTAATTTACTTAGTTCAAAGTCAGCGCTAACAAATCCAGCGTAATTACGAACAAAGACCACCTGTTAACCTACTTCCGTTAAGGCCTTTTATAACACGACCCAAAGTCTAGCAATAGCAACCGGGTGTCATCACCAGGAAGAGCGGCGTTGAAATCGTTGCATAAAGTCTCGATTTCCATATTGCTTGTGGCAGTGTATATATGCTTGGGTTAAAATATTGGCGACATAGCGTGGGCAGCGCGGAGGCATCAAAGGAGCTGGTGCATGGGTAATAATTTATTCATTGATTGCAAGCCAGTCGGGGAATGTTAATTGAGAACGACAGTCATGAGTAAGGCACAGGGATTAGACTAGATATACAGCTAACGACACTGCTACTCTGATAGCATGATGATATAATGCTCTAGATAGAACTGGTGTGAGTGAAGTCGCGCCTATAAAACCAAAAAAAAAAGGAGTTGATTAGAATAGAACATGACCCCTGTAATTGCGAGACCATGTTTGTCATCACGGAAATTATTGGCGTAACGTATCGAATATTATTTTTTTTCGACCGGCCTCTCGTTTGTATTAGTTTTCTCACACACACCCCAGGTTTGTGAAAAGTTTGTATACTCAATCAAACTGATTTTGTTAATCTACAAACTCTCTCGAGTATTCAGGTGAATTAATTTCAGTATTTAAAATATGTATCTTAAAAAAAAAATAGGTTCAGTAGCTCACGGGACACTAGCTATCCGGAGATTCGGTGGAAATTATTGCAGTGCCATCGGATAATGAAGTGTCATAAAAGATGATAATTAATACAGAAAGACGGATGTGTCATATCACATGCAATGATGTAAAATGTATGCTACATGGCCAGAGCCGGCGATACACACTAGGCAAATTAAATTATTGGCTGGGTTATGCACACGCACTCACACGAACACACACACACACACACACACACACACACACACACACACACACACACACACACACACACACACACACACACACACACACAGAAACACACACACACACAGAAACACACACACGTACAGATAGAAACACAAACACAAACAAGAACAAACACAAACACAAACAAAGCACAAATACAAACACAAACACAAACAAAGCACAAACACAAACACAAACAAAAACAAAGCACAAACACAAACAAACACGCGCACGTACATCGCTACTAATGAACTAGCTAGTTGCCACAGATTTTTCTTAATCAATCATACGCACACCCACACCCGCACACCCACACCCTCACGCCCACACCCGCACACATACACATAAAATATAAACACATACACATACGTGGTATGATCCCCGACACTCGAGTCTGGTCCCAGAAACAGGTAAGTGGAACACTACGGAACGTCGGTTAAGGTAAACGCTAAAGAAAGAAAGAGAGAAAGAAATAGAGAGAGAAAGATAGAAAAAAAGAAAGAGAGAGAGAAAGAAAGAGAGAGAGAGAGAGAGAGAGAGAGAGAGAGAGAGAGAGAGAGAGAGAGAGAGAGAGAAAGAGAGAGAGAGAGAAAGAGAGAGAGAGAAAGAAAGAGAGAAAGAAAGAAAAACAAAGAAAGAGAGAAAGAAAGAAAAACAAAGAAAGAGAAAAAGAAAGAAAGAAAGATAAAAAGATAGAGAAAAAGAAAAAGAAAGAGAGAAAGAAAGAAAGAGAGAAAGAAAGAAAGAAAGAGAGAGAGAAAGAAAGAGGGAAAGAGTGAGAGTAAAGGAAGAAAGAGATAAATATAAACTGCAACATTGTGACTAGTTAATGCAAGATAGAATGGGGTTGTGTTTCATCCATCATTGAACTGGGCAGAAGCAGAAGTTGGATTGCAAGTTGCAGGTCGGACGGAGCTCGGCACGATGGGGATGGGGGATGGGGATGGAGATGGAGATGGAGATGGAGATGGAGATGGAGATGGAGATGGGATGGGGATGGGGATGGGGATGGGGATGGAGATGGAGATGGAGATGGAGATGGGGATGGGGATGGGGATGGGGGATGGGATGGGGATGGGGATGGAGAGGATGGGAGATGGAGATGGAGATGGGATGGGGATGGGGATGGGGAGATGGGATGGATGGAGATGGGATGGATGGGGATGGGGATGGGATGGGGATGGAGATGGGGTGGGGATGAATGGAGATGGGGATGGAGATGGAGAATGGGATGGATGGGGATGGGATGGGGATGGGATGGGGATGGGATGGGATGGGGATAGGGATGGGAGATGTGATGAGGATGAGATGAGGATGGGGGGGAGGATGGATGGGGATGGGGAGGATGGAGATGAGGGGGGATGGGATGGGATGGGATGGGATGGAGATGAGGTGGATGATGGATGGGGATGGGGAGGGATGGTTATGGGGATGGATATGGGGATGGGGATGGGAATGGGATGGGATGGGGACTGATGGGATAGGGATGGGGATGATGGGATGGTGGAGGATGGGGATGGGGGATGAGGATGGAGGATGGGGGATGGGGATGGGGATGGGGATGGGGATGGGGATGGGGATGGGATGGGATGAGGATGGGGATAGGGATGGAGATGGGATGAGGATGGAGATGAGGATGGGGATAGGGATGGGGATGGGATGGGATGGGATGGAGAGGGATGGGATGGGGATGGGGATGGGGATGGGGATGGGGATGGGATTGGGGATAGGGATGGAGATGAGGATGGGGATAGGGATGGGGATGGGGATGGGGATGGGGATGGAGATGGGGATGAGAATGGGGATGGGATTGGGGATAGGGATGGAGATGAGGATGGGGATAGGGATGGGGATGGGGATGGAGATGAGGCTGGGGATAGGGATGGGGATAGGGATGGAGATGAGGCTGGGGATAGGGATGGGGATGGGGATGGAGATGAGGCTGGGGATAGGGATGGGGATGGGGATGGAGATGAGGATGGGGATAGGGATGGAGATGGGGATGGAGATGAGGCTGGGGATAGGGATGGGGATAGGGATGGAGATGAGGCTGGGGATAGGGATGGGGATGGGGATGGGGATGGGGATGGAGATGAGGCTGGGGATAGGGATGGGGATGGGGATGGGGATGGGGATGGGATGGGATGAGGCTGGGGATAGGGATGGAGATGAGGATGGGGATAGGGATGGGGATGGGGATGGAGATGAGGCTGGGGATAGGGATGGGGATGGGG
>NW_028234415.1:9702546-9707546 GCF_977035675.1 Penaeus japonicus | reverse complement strand
TCAAACCCCATTCACTCTCTCGCTGGGGATGGCAATAGTGCCTCCTGTAGTGGCCGGCGTAGTGGCACTCCTGTAAACATGGTGCCATCACATAGAGGGAGAGGCCCTGATTAGATAGATTCCTTTGGGGAATTCCCACCCTGATGGTCGACTCCATTAAGTGTATTAGCTGCAGAAGCGACCATTAGCTTTAGGCTCGAGAAGCTTTCTTTTGAGTCACGTGACAATGAAGCTGTATATTTTCTTGAGATTCTTCTGTGTCTGGTGCGTCTTATCGTTTTTTTTTCTTCTTATCTTGTTTGTGTTATTGTGTTGGAGGGAGGGGAGGGGGGAGGAAAGTAAGAAGGGAGGTAGGGAGGGGAGGGGGGAGGAAGGTAAGAAGGGAGGTAGGGAGGGAGGGATTGAGGGATTGAGGGAGGGAGGGGGGAGGGAGGGAGGGAGGGGGGAGGGAGGGAGGGAGAGGGGAGGAAGGAAAGAGGGTTTGAGGGAAGTAGGGAGGGAGGGATTGAGGGAGGTAGGGAGGGAGGGAGGGAGGGATTGAGGGATTGAGGGAGGGAGGGGGGGAGGGAGGGAGGGAGGGAAGGAGGGAGGGAGAGGGGAGGAAGGAAGGTGGGAAGGGAGGGAGAGGGAAGGAAGGAAGGTATGAAGGGAGAGAAGGAGGGAAGAAGAGAGAAGGAAGGAAAGTAGGAAGGGAGGGAAGGAGAGGGAAGATAGGAAGGAAGGGAGGAAGGGAGGGAGGGAGGGAGGGAGAAGGAAGATAGGAAGGAAGGGAGGGAGGGAGGGAGAAGGAAGATAGGAAGGAAGGGAGGGAGGGAGGGAGGGAGGGAGGGAGGGAGGGAGAAGGAAGATAGGAAGGAAGGGAGGGAGGGAGGGAGGGAGGGAGGTACGAAGGGAGGGAGGGAGGGAGAAGGAAGGTAGGAAGGGAGGGAGGAAGGGAAAGAGAAGAAAAGAAGGAAGGGAGGGAGAGAGAGGGAAGGTAGGAAGGTAGGAATGAAGGAGGGAGGGGGGAAGGATGGAATTGAGAAGAAAGGGGAGGAAAGAATGGAGGGAATAAGGAAGATATCGCAAGATTAGAAAAAAAGAAAAGAAAACAGAATAAAGGGAAACTAGATAGACAGATAGGTAGACATAATGTGAATTCAATATATGCATATATATATATATATATATATATATATATATATATATATATATATATATATATATATATATATATATATATGTGTGTTATTTGTGTGTGTGTATGTGTGTGTGTATGTGTGTGTGTGTGTGTGTGTGTGTGTGTGTGTGTGTGTGTGTGTGTGTGTGTGTGTGTGTTTGTGTTTGTATGTATGTGTGTGTGTGTGTGTGTCTATGTGTGTCCCTACGTATATATAGAGAGATAGGTAGAAAGATAGAGATAGATAGATAGATATGTGCATATATATATATATATATATATATATATATATATATATATATATATATATATATATATAGAGAGAGAGAGAGAGAGAGAGAGAGAGAGAGAGAGAGATAGAGATAGAGATAGATAGATAGATATGTGCATATATATATATATATATATATATATATATATATATATATATACATATATATATATATATATATATATATATATATATATACATATATATATACATATATACATATATATAAGGATAAAGATAAAAGTCCGGGCCAGGTATCCGGCAAGCGAGGCCGCTGGCGCCTCGCCCTCGAGCGAGCGAGCGAGTAAGCTTCTCGATAACTTCGATGGCATTCAGAACTTGCCAAGTTTAATTCATATTCTCTTCCTTAGACTCGGGGCCGCTTGCTGCTCCAACATATTCTCTCGTATCAAGCGCAATTTTTATAACCGCTGCATTTTCATGAATGTATAATTTTAGTGTATTATATCTCGCAGCGAGTGAGCGCTCGAAAAATACTAAGAGTATTTTGCTTTTGCAGAAATGCACTGGGTATTCACATTTATACAGTGCATTTACTCTACGCATATATGCATGTGCTGTACACACACACATATATATACAGACAAGCACAAACACACGCAAACACACACACACATACAGACAAGAAAAAACACACACGCACACATACACACACACGCACACATACACACACACACAAACACACACATACACATATAGACAAGCACAAACACACACACAGACACACACACACATACAAGTACAAGCACAAACACACACACACACACATACAAGCACAAGCACAAACACACACACAAACACACACACACACACACGCATACAAGCACAAACACACACACACACACACACACGCATACAAGCACAAACATACACACACACACGTATATCTGTATCTGTAAATACCCTTTCGTAAATCTTCCTCCACTCATCCTACTTCCCTTCAGTGGGTCTTCGGGGATTTTTGTCTTTTGCGGCGTTGCTCGTGCAACCAAAAGGGTTAGCACGGAAGGGGAAGATAAAATATTTTTTTCTGAATAAGTCTACGGAAGAGGCGATTCACATTTCGTTTAGGAAATACTCTCTCATTTCCATCCTCGTTAACAATTGTCAATTTCCTGTCTCCTTTTTCTATTTTTCACCATGATTTTCCCTCTCCCCTTTTATCTTTTACACTTTCCTTTACACTCATCACCACCCTCCCCCACCCTACCCCCCTATATCTCACATCCCCCCCAACTCAACCTCCTCCTCCTCCCCATGCCCTTCCTCCCTCCCCCCGTCCCCTCTTCCCCTCTCCCTTCCCTCCCCCCACTATCCTGCAGGGTATAGAATTTTCATCCAATGTGGGTTACTGGATTTAAACTGTTCCTCGCCCTTTCTAATTTCGCCGGCTGAAACACTCGTCCCTTTTCCAGCGTTCGGGGTAAAAAACAGGTGGGCGTTTGAAAAGAGAGAGAGATCTGTCTATCTCCCTCCCTGTAACTGGCCGCGTTCTCTCTCTTTCGGGTTCTCTCGTTCACCAAGTATTTTGGGGGGGCTAATTCGTGCGGGGCGAGATTATAAGCCGTCTGTTCGCTGTGCTGTGCTCTGTCCTTGCTTTGGGTTTTCGCTTTTACGAGGTGTGGCACTGTGGCACTGGGCGAGGGGCGGGCGTGGGCGTGGGCGGGCTCGGTGAGTGGGAATAGTGAAAAATGCGGTAGAAAAGATGCTGAAGAAATGAATTGAGAGAAGCTTTTTTTTTTTTTTTTTTTTTTTTTTTGTAATGCCTATATTTGCATCTGGATGGATACAGAGACTTTGATGAAGATAATGGTAAATCGAACTATATTTTAGCATTAACTGACACACCGCAAATGCATGGCAATACGTGTGCACTTGCAATTGCGCGCGCGCGCACACACACACACACGGTAACTAAGCCCTTTTTGAGGCATCTATGTTTAAAAATTTATTTGTCATTATACATGATACATGTCATTAGGCATTGAAATGATAACGGCACCTTTGCCAGTTACTCTCATTTGCATGGCAGTTTGTTTCATTCCGTGAACCATATTTTTTTCATTCAATCTACAAACCAGCCTAGAAGTTTAGCATCATGTGTTCAAGAAATCGAACCAAAAACTGTCACTTGTTTTCTCAAGAGTATCACTTTGTAGATATATCTACAAAATATTTCCAAAAGTCTTAACTACTTTATGCTGTAGTTTCTGACAATAACTGAGATGCTAATTTCATCCGCGTGCATTCCGTGGCTGTCACATTTAAATGTTACTTTGAGAGACGATTGGTTGACTTTAGATTCCCAATTTTTGTTTTCAATAATTTCTTGAACAGGTTTACTCGGTTCTTGTTTACCAATAAGCATTTCAAATCCATAAACATACAAAATATTTCTTATCAGTGTTATCTGGTGGAGAGCATCAGTAAAGGTAAAAAAAAGAAACCTTTTTTCGTATCAACTGGATTTCCAAGAAATAAGTTCCCGATTTTCGCATCAAAATCCTACATATAAATTGTTTCTAAAAGCTGATTAATCATATGACCGTTACACCTGACTCTCAAAAAGTTCGTTTGCAATATTACACTCGCCAAATGAAAAGCCCACATAGCCGGGTTTTTTCCCCCCCATAAAATATTATTTTCCTTTCTCAGCAAGTATCTATACGCCTTTAGGCTCAAACTTACAAAATGTTAATTCACGACTAACACCGCCCTGAGTTTCCACGTCCAGCTAACTCCACTAAAACTGATTTAAACTTAATACAGTATTTGAGGACGCCTCTGTAAATATTGCATGATATTTTAATTCTCAGGATATACTTGTCCATGATTGGCAATAGTTGTGTTTATCGAGCTATAGTGAAGGATGGGATAATATTGGATAATATTAATTGACGCAAGCTTCGCAAAGGCTGTAAAGATTCGGTGATATATTGTAACTTCATTGTGATAATGCGCGCGCATGTTGTGTATATATACCTACGTCATCACTCCGTTTTCTATACCTTCGTCATCACTCCGTTTTCTATACCTACGTCATCACTCCGTTTTCTATACCTACGTCATCACTCCGTTTTCTATACCTTCGTCATCACTCCGTTTTCTATACCTACGTCATCACTCCGTTTTCTATACCTACGTCATCACTCCGTTTTCTATACCTTCGTCATCACTCCGTTCTCTATACCCACGTAATCACTCCGTTTTCTATACCTACGTCATCACTCCGTTTTCTATACCTACGTCATCACTCCGTTTTCTATACCTACGCCATCACTCCGTTTTCTATACCTTCGTCATCACTCCGTTTTCTATACCTACGTCATCACTCCGTTTTCTATACCTACGTCATCACTCCGTTTTCTATACCTTCATCATCACTCCGTTTTCTATACCTACGTCATCACTCCGTTTTCTATACCTACGTCATCACTCCGTTTTCTATACCTTCGTCATCACTCCGTTTTCTATACCTTCGTCATCACTCCGTTTTCTATACCTACGTCATCACTCCGTTTTCTATACCTTCGTCATCACTCCGTTTTC
>NW_028234415.1:9695046-9697546 GCF_977035675.1 Penaeus japonicus | reverse complement strand
GGACTGGTAACATACTAGGAATGAATTTAGTATTAATCGTAAAATGGAAAACGGCAGAAGTAAAATAATGTTTATTTTCAGGTTACCATTACAGATCTATTAGGTGGTCAATTACGGCGGTTTATTATCACTGCGTTCTTTTTCTTCTTCTAAATATCTTGTTTATGAATTTATTATGTGCATCCATTCAATATGCAACTTAATCAATATGATAATGTTTCTCCTTTGATGTGCAGAGATCATCACCATCACCATCATCATCATCATCACCGATCTTAGGCAACTCATCACCTGTACAAACCGTCTGCTTTACTCATCCATTTACTCATCATCCACTCTGCTTTCCTTCCAGGCGTCAGAGCAGAGCGAATACTCCCGCCCCTCCCCCCTCCCCCTTCCTCCCCCCTAACCCCCAGCCCTACGAGTCGTCCAGAGTAACTCACTGAAGTCGGGATTTAATTGCGGAGTCGGTGGAGTCGGGACAGTCGGAGGAGGTCGGAGGAGGTCGGAGGAATCGGGGGGGGGGGGTTGAGGGGGGGCGCCGCAATGCAGGCAGCATCGGCGACGGAACACGCAACGCTGTGGAAAATTGGGAGCGTCACACCTCTTCTCCTCCTCCTTCTTCTCCTGTGCTTCTTCATCCCGTATACCCCCCTCCTACCCCTCCTCCTCCTTACACACACACACACACACACACACACACACACTCATTCGATATTCTTAAAAAAAAACAAACACCATCAACAAACCAGCAAAACAAAGACGCAGAAATAAATAGACTTGTATTCTACTGTTATAGGATCGAACCTGACGCTGGTGGTGTTTTGAATAGACTGTCGAACCTGTTTGCGTCTATGTGAATTCTTTCGCTTACATATCATTTATATTTTTCTTGAAGAGTTCTGGTTTAATCATTCTCTTGTATATGTAGTTGTAGATTTATAGAAAAAAACCCTGAATCGTTTTATAGATTTGGCGTTTCTTTTTTATTTTTTTATGTAAGGATATATGCTATATATTTTGTTATGAACAAAGGTTTGTATGAGAGAGAGAGAGAGAGAGAGAGAGAGAGAGAGAGAGAGAGAGAGAGAGAGAGAGAGAGAGAGAGAGAGAGAGAGAGAGAGAGAGAGAGAGAGAGAGAGAGAGAGAGAGAGAGAGAGAAAGAGAGAGATAGATAGATAGATAGATAGAGAGAGAGAGAGAGAGAGAAAGATAGATAGATAGATAAATAGATAGATAGAGAGAGAGAGAGATAGAAAGATAGATAGATAGATAGAGAGAGAGAGAGAGCGATAGTTACAGTAACAACAAAATTTGTTATGCCGACAACATCTACCTATCTGCCTATCTAATCATCTATCTCGCCACCCCCCTTTCTTTCCTCCTCTCCCTCTTTTTCCCCCTCCCACTCCCTCAGTCTCCTTCTTTCTTCCTCTCACCCCTTCTCTCTTTTTCTCTCCGCCACCGGAATATTAATTCACTTATACTCACCGGAACTTCGAGTAACTCCAAATAAAAAATATAACAAGAAAACCCCATTTCCAAAATTCTACCTCTGTCGCCAGTACTAAATTTACGTAAAAGATTTCGAAATCTGACCTGGAAATGAGTTAGACACAAATAAAAGATAATGATATTATCTGAGATAATGATATTATTTCAGTAGGCAAAATGGTATTCAACGGGTGTAAAATTTCTAGGAGTTTGCGAATGACAAGTTGCAACTAATATTGGTATTAATGTGTTTAGTGATGATGATTAAAATTCCTATGAGGTTTTCTAGTTAGGCGAAGCTGTCGTAGTGATAATAAGGACAATAGTAGTTATGGAAATAATTGTGTTTGTGATTATAAGAGAGATGCACGGGCAATTGCGATATTAACATCTGCAATCATGTCTACGTGAGAAGTTAATAGCAGTTATAATGATAAAATGAACGTGATTGCAATTATGACAAGGATTGTGATGATGATGATGATGACAACAATGACAACAATGACAACTACAGCAACAACGCCAACATCAATAATAATGAGAATGATGAAAAAGGTGGTGATTATAAGGACGGTAATGATAATATTAAGGATGATAATAAAAACGAAGATGACTGTGATAGCAACAATAATGATGATAATAATATCAATAATGATAGTGATCAGGGTAATGGTGACAATGATAATGATAACAATAATGATTATAATAATGATAGTACCACTACAACCATCATCACTACTACTAATGAGAATAAAAGTAATGACAATGGTAATGATAGTAACAATAATAACAATAATGAAAATAATAACAATAATGATAATGATGATAATAACAATAATAAAACAATGATGATAAAGGAGATAATAATAATAATAATAAATATGTCAAAGATTATAACAATAATTATGATAATCATAATGGGCAATAAGTCCGTAGAGTTTATTGATGTTGTCTGTTATATGTTACCCAACCATGCGTTATTACCAAATATAAGTCTGGCACACTT
>NW_028234415.1:9610164-9612664 GCF_977035675.1 Penaeus japonicus | reverse complement strand
TGCGATCGGAATTTTGTGCTGTGACAGTACTCTTCATAACCTCAAGACGTTTGTTTAACTGTCAGTTACTCTCGATACAAACTGTTACGATCTAGTTCTGACTGTTGGTCCTGTGTCGTGGAGTAATTCAATACCTGATCGTTTGGCATCGTGGAGTAATTAATTTCCTGATCGCTTGGTATCGTGGAGTAATGCAATACCTGATCGCTTGGACCTCAGCAAGAAGACCTACCAGAGGGAGAAGGTGATGAAGATGGTAGACAAGAGAAGGAAAAAGTGTACAGAGATATGAAATAAGAAAGCAGCGAGAAATGTCCACACGCCACCCACTCTATTAATTTTTATTAATCTATATTCGTATTATTATTCATATTACTTGTAGACTTGTTTATTATATCATGTGGGTGGAAGTAAAAATAGTACGAGAAAAAAAGTATTAATTATTTAAACATCAATGGCAAAAAAAGAGAAATTCTTGGTTTCAAAAACTTGCAGAAAATTTGAAAGTGAATGGAATTGCTTACAAACACTCAAATGTGTAGATTGACAATAGCGTATTTATCTGTAGATTTTTTTTTTTTTTTTTTTATAAAATGAAAAACTTTAATGTCTGGTGTCTAAAAAAATATATCGGCGTAACGTCATGCACAGCATACGTATCATGACCTCGACATTTCATGGCATACAGGGAAATTAAATAAATACTTTACGTTTGAAGAGTATGCAGCTACAAACATTGGAATCTTTAAGGCAAATATTAAGGTTACAGGACCGTGACGTCATTATATACGTTATGACTTCCATGACGTCATGAAGTATCTTGTTGTAAAGGTTATTTTTTAAAATGATACTATGACTTTAACAAATTGGCTAAACCTTTGTTTTTTTATGAATATGTTTATATCTGTGCGCAAGGCTTTAATCTTTATTGCGACATTTGGCATTTAACAGACAGAAGAACAAACTTAAATTCCAACATGTTGTACATAGTGCTCTTGGAAAAAAAAAAAAAAAAAAAAAAAAAAAAAAAAAAAAAAAAAAAAAAAAAAAAAAAAATCTGGAGCAAGATTTTTTTTTTTTTTAAGGAAAACAAATAAATTTACATCAACAGCTACTTCTTCACAAAATATTCTTCCGAAGGTACCAATATTTCCTTACTATTTACCCTAAGACAAACACCATCCACTTGATTCTTAGTGTACCACCATACACGATCTTGAATCTAAACTAACCTAATATCAAAGCATTTCATTTCATTTTGATAAGCAATACATACATGGATAAGGAACATGATAAACTAAAAACAGTTCGAAAAAGAAAGAAATGATTATTGTATTCACAGATTCGTCAGAGATAGAATTGACATCCGATTAAATTCAAGGCAAAGTCCAAGGTAACGAGGGAGTGTTGCTATATTTTGCTGTAATTTGCTGTATTTTGATCTCGGTCATGGTTGGGTTGATGGTGATGGCGGCCATTCAAAGGCCAATGGTGGTGGTGATGATGATAATGATGATGGTGAGAGTGATGAAAACGTTGATGTGGTAGTTGTAATGGTGCAAGTGATGATAATGGTACTATTTTTCATTTGTTTTTACTAGTTTTTGTAAGTAGGATGATAATGATAATGTGAATAATGGTAATGATAATGATAATGATGATAAAAGTAGTAATCACGATAATAGTGATAACAATCCAGATAGTAACGATCATAATAATGATGACAATGATAATAATGATCATAATGATAATAGCGAAAATATCGACTAGAAGAACAATATCTGCAAACATAATCATTATGATTATAATCATTGATTATTATTATTATTGTTTTTAATTAACATGGGAGTAAGGGTAACAATATGAGTGATAATGACAATGATCATTATTACTTGTCTTTATCACCAAACGCATCTTATCGTTATCAATATTCACGCCCACACGCCCACATGTTTTTGAATCCTAACACTCTTATATATATTTACTACAATAACAGTCTGTAAACACGAAAAAAAGAAAGAAAGAAAGAAAGAAAAAACTAAATGCAGTTCTTTGATTTCCTGTCTTTCGTTTCTTTCACTTTTCATAGCGTTTTTATTATGATTATTATTTTTTTCCTTTCTTACTTTTCTTTGAATCTTCATTTTCCTGTAGTTTATTTATATTTTTATTAGTTTTTTTTATTTTTTTATTTATTTTTTTTTTACGCTGGTTTGAACACTGGCATTGAATTCAAATACATTCAACGTTAATCTCAACTTCATTCACGTGTTTTGAAAACCATCCACTTACAGTATGAATTCATCTAATGACTTCCCCTCCCTCCCTCCCCTCCCTCCATCCCACTTCATCCCCACCCACGTATGAATTTTCTCTTCCCCCCTTCCCTCCCTCCCTCCCTCCATCCCACCTCATCCCCACCCACGTATGAATTTTCTCTTCCCTCCCTCCCTCCCCCATCACGCCTCTGGATATTCCCCTCTCCCCCTGGGTGAGGGGA
>NW_028234415.1:9567664-9570164 GCF_977035675.1 Penaeus japonicus | reverse complement strand
CGTAGATCTGTAATTCCTTGCCTTTTATTTCTTCAGATTTTTTTGTTTATGTTTTTTTTTTTTCCTTTCTTTCTTTCCTTTCTTTAATCTACTTTCTACTATTCTCTCTCTCTTTCTCTATCTCTATCTCTATATATCTATCACTTTATCTCTCTCTATCTCTATCTACCTATCACTTTATCTCTCTCTCTCTCTATCTATCTATCTATCTCTTTTTCTATATATCCGCCTCTCTCTGTATCTCTCTCTCTCTCTCTCTCTCTCTCTCTCTTTCTCTCTCTCTCTCCATCCCTCCCTCCCTCCCTCACTCACTCTCACTCTCTTTCTCTCTATTGCTTTTTCTCTCTTCCACTCTTTCCCTCCCTCCCACGCACTAACTTTCCTCTTAGGCGGTGGGGGAAAATGTGGATCGCTCGGATAAGTTACTCTATCAGCTGTCGCCTTTCTCAGGTCAGCCACGCTATACGGTTGAGGTGGGCTTCAGTCATTGCTTATTTATGGCCCTAACCCCGGTCTCTCGTTTATGTCAGTATAGAGTGCTGGCGATTTCTCCTCTATGTATTGGTACAGTATATTTATTATCATATATGCTGTGTGTTTTGACACTAATTACACGGTTATATTAGTTGATAAATTTATTTGTGTGTTTTATGTTGTGACAATGTATAATGTATTTTTATATGCGTATCTATATATATATAGGCGCTATAGTTATATATATTATATACTATATATAAGTATATATATACATATATATATATATATATATATATATTTTCGTTTACATTATATATATATATATATATATATATATTAAATATTAAATATGTATATATACATATCAATATATACATATATATGTGTGTGTATATAATATATATATTCTTATATTATGTATATATACTTATATTTATATATATACATATAGTGTGGGTGTGTCATATATACATATATATATGTATATATCACTTATATATATATGTGTTTGGTATATATATAGTTATATATATATAGTATATATATATTATATATATATGTATATATATACATATATATGGTATGTATGTTAGATGTATAACATTATATATTTTTATGCATGTATATAATATACATATTATGTATTATTATACATACATGTCCATTGTTTAATATTTATATATAAATATATGATAGTTTATATATATATATATATGTGTGTGTGTGTGTGTGTGTGTTGTGTGTGTGTGTGTGTGTGTGTGTCGTGTGTGTGTGTAAAACTTTTGTTTATAGAATTTATATTATATATATTATTATATATATATATATTATTTTATATATATATGTGTGTGGGTGTGTCGTGTGTGTGTGTGTGTGTGTGTGTGTTAATATATTTATATATATGTATATTCGCTATACTCATATTATATATAATACATAATATCTATCTTTATATATGTATATATGCATATTTATAAACATACTACATACATACATATATATACATTAACTACATATACATATATTACAATAGATTGTATATGTGTGTGTGTTTTAAATTATATATATATATATATAGATATATTTATAAATGTCTATATATACATATCATATATATTTCAATATACATAAATATATATATGTATTATATGCATATTATATATAAACATACATTACTTTCATATATATACATATACATATACATTATATATATACTATACATTATACAATTTACATCAATACACACTATATCCATTATACATTTATAATTACTTATATATATATATATTATATATATATAGAGAGAGAGCGAGAGAGAGAGACGCTCGGCTCGGAGGGTGAGAGAGAGCTCCGAGAGAGGAGAGAGACGTGATGAGAGAGGAGAGGCGAGAGAGAGAAGAGAGAGAGACGAGAGTGTGTGATGGGTAATGTGGTTAATCAATCTAACACGGCTGAGTAGAACTACTTAATTTAAGAAAAAATACAAACGTTTCGGAGTTGCAATCTCCACCATCAGTGCTAAAACAAAACAAAACAGAGAAAATGGTTAATTCCAAAACACTAAAACTTATAAAAATTACAGAATTAAAAAACACGAAAAAATCATTCAGATGACCACAGACAAAAAGCCAGTAAAATGTACTAACCATTGGAATGGGGGGTAGTTGGGTAGTTTTATTGTGTTTTAAACAGGGCAGTTGCAGTGGAACTATTGTTTAGTTGTGTGTTTCATAGTTAAGATGTGAAGCGACTCTGCTTATGGATCAGATCAAAATCGCGCCGTTTAAGGTGGGGAGGTTAAGCTTTTGAAATCAGCGCTTGCTGAAAGGGTGATTGTGGAGGTGAGTGTAGTTGCTCTCTTAATTGCTGAGAAGGATGGTTATACTCAGCTGTAGAAATTCAGTATTGTTAAAAGAGTGATTGTGGAGGTAAGGAGTTGCTCTCTTAATTGCTGAGAAGGATGGTTGGTTACTCAGCAGTGTAGGCCGTCCATGATGGACTTGCCTTTGTGTTCGAGGAAAGA
>NW_028234415.1:9549494-9554494 GCF_977035675.1 Penaeus japonicus | reverse complement strand
ATATAAATTTAATACACACACACACACACACACACACCCAACACACACACACACACCTAGATAAATAAATAATATAAATATATATCGATATATATATATATATCTAGATAATATTATGTTATATATATATAAATATATATATATATAAAAATATCATATACATATATATAAAATATGTACACACCCACACACACACACACACACACACACACACACACACACACACCCAACACCACACACAGACACACACACACACACACACACACACACACACACACAACACATATATATAAAATAAATAAATATATTATATATATATATATATATATATTTATATATCTTATATATATATACACCCACACACCCATACACACACCCCACACACAACACAACAACACACACAACACCCACACACACACAGGCACCACCCACACACACCACCCACACACACACACACACACACACCATATAAATATAAAAATAATATATATATATATTATATATAGATAAAAATTAGTATAGTGTGTGCATATAAATCTATATATATTATATATATATATATAATCTATATCAAATATATAAATATATATCTCTATATATATAAATATATAAATATATTATATATATATACATGTATATAATTAGAAGCTAATGATATATGTAAATATTAATAAATAAATAAATATAAATATATAAAATATATATAAAAATAAATAAATCTATATATAAATAACAATAATATAATTAATATATGTATATGTTAATATAAGTAATATATATGTACATAAAATTCACACTATATTATATATATATCATATATATATAATATAAATTATATACATACAAATATATCTATATATATATCTATATAAATAATATATAATATATATATATATATCACTTTCTAATATATATTATATGTAAAATGTATATTAATGAAAATATTAATTCAAAAATATTTATATATATATATCAGATATATATATATATTAAATACATACATATATATAATCAAAAATTATAAAACTATATATATATAAATCTTATATATATATATAATTTATATATATATAAAAATATGCATGTTTGAGTATTGTTTATTGAGAGAGTGAAGGTGTAGAGTGTGCGTGCGTATAAATAAATATCAAAATATCTATCTGATATATATAAAATCTCTCTCTCAAAATATTCTATCAAACTAAGTATACATACATACAACTATATCCAAAATATATCAATATATATATCACACACTCTAACACCAACATACTAACTCTAACACCATCTCTCTCTATCTAACACAAAACTCTAAAATCAAACTAAATCAAATATTTACAAATCCCCCACCACCCCCCACCCCAACCCCCTCAACATACAATATCCAAAAACTAAACTATAACTAAAACTACTCTACACTATCAAAATCGTACCAACTACCACCTCAATATATCTCTAATATAACACACTAAATCTCACTCACACACTAACACTCATCTCTCACAAACATAACACCTATATAAAATATAACAATCACTCACTCTCACCCTCAATCTCTATACTAATAACTATATTACTATTTATAACCCCCCCTTCAATCCATACCTCTCTAACTAATAAAACATCAACACAGTAAAATCAAATCCCTCTCTCACACAATAACTAACTCACAAAAAATCAATAACAACTCAATATAAAACAACTCTAAAATATTTAACAAAAACAATAACTCACAATCTATATATATAAAACTATAAACTCACACTGCCTATCCACTCAATCACTCTATCTCAATATCTCTCAATAAACTCACTCTCAAACTAAATCTCTATATCTCCTAATCACAAAAACGTACATACGATCTATTATAAATTCACACAAAAATATAAAGATCTATAATCAAACATACTTACCTCTAACTTTTTTTATCATCCACCCCCCTATCACCAACCAAAAAATTATCCAGAATCACTAAACAACAAACTATCTAACTATCCATCTATAATGTCTCAATCTCTCAAAATCTCAAACTATACACTAAACTCAAAATACCATCTCACAATATAAACTCACAAAAATAACAATAACTGATACTGATACTCACTACACTCCATCAGACGCACAAACAATTCTATTTTATCCAATTCATCACTACTCACACATCTATACATCACTCAGAACTACACTATAACTACTCTCACAATCACAAACAAACAAAACATATAACGAAAATAGCTCAACGCAACTAGGTAAATATCTCAAACAGTCAACTCAAAAATTCACACAATCATTCCTACGCTATCTATATAAAACACTAACTATATATATATCTATCTCACAATAACACACACTCATACTAACTCACTCATCTCAATAACAAAATAATCACTACACCTCAAACACATCTACATAACCACATAATCATTCTAACTCATCACCAATCTATAACTATCTCACACACTCTATCGCTTCACATATATATATCTAAATCAATGAAACTCAAAATATATAACATATACAAACAATAACTCACACACATCTAACCTGTCTATCAAAAACACTCAAACCACTCACACTATCCAACCTCTATATCTCACATCAATACTCTAAGTTACTCAAACCAAGTAACATGTGTGTTTGAGTGTGTGAGAGTGTCAAACTCTACTAAAAAAATCTCTAACAAAATCTAATAACTTCTAAAATATCTATATAAGATACACACACCTATCCAAAAAACAACCCATCCCCCAATGTCAAAACTGCCACCATATCACTATAACAATCAACACTCACTAACTATAACACTCTCTATATCAACACTAAAACTAAACCACCTCCCCACAACCCACCCAAACCCCCCTCATTACTCTCACTCTATACAATCATAACACTCTTCTAAAAACTAACAATCTACCTCCCTCTCATCTCTAACTAAAAAAATAACTAACTAACACACAATCTCTCTAAAACACTCCAAACTCTAAAGCTCACTCTCTATACCTATCATAACATTCCATTCTTTTTCAAATATATCTACCCCCCCATATCTACATACCTATAAAAAAAATCTCAACATGTATCACTCAAAAAACATCACCTAAATCAATAAAACTCACACTATCACTATATAACACTCATCTCTAAAAATCACAATGACATAACTCAACTAAACTAACTAAATATCTAATCAAATATATAAATAACACTATAAAAGCAACTCCAAATACCTATCAAACTAATCTCTAAAAAAAACTAACTCACTCTCACTAAACTGTCTCATTCTAAAAATAAAAAAATCTCACAATAACTAAACACAAAATGACCTCTCACTCAACAACACACTAAACTTAACACAATCATAAATCACTCACTAATAATAACAAACCACACTCTCTCGATCCACGCAATCACACACACACACTCTCTAACTCAAAATCACACACAAAATCACAAACTCACTCATCCCAAACATATATAAATTTAAATCCACACACCACCAACCACAAAACAACACTATCTGTATCGAACTCTATCCATAAACTATATCTACCACTATAAATCTATAAAAAGTATCTGTCAATCTATATATATAAATATATAATATACAAAATCTCATATGGATATATATATATCTATAATATATAAAATAAAGTGAGACGACACTATCTATATCACTATATATATCTGTTTACAATACATATAAATATAAATATAATATATCACAAAATACTATATACATTCTAAATAAATAAAAATATAACTAAACACAAAATCTATAATTATATAAAAATATCAAATTAATATAAATAAATATATATATATAAATCTATCCAAAAATCCTAAATATCTATATAATCAAGTATCTATATTATCTATATATATATATAACTAAATCATATATATAAATCTATACAACAACACACCCACACACCACACACACACCCACACACACATTAAAATATTTATATAAAAATCTATATTATCTAACTATATATAAATAACTATTAATAAGTTATAAATTTAAATATTGTAGATATATATTTATATTTTTCCATATATATATCACCTTCTATAACAATCTAATATCTCTAACCAAAAATCTATAATATCTATACAATATAGAAAAAAGAAACTCGATAGATACATAGCTAGATCGATAAAGGTCACGATATAAACGATGTCCATATATATTATCTAAATATTTAATAACTATCAATAGAATATAAAAATATATCTCAAAATATATATATAAATATATATATAAAAATATTTTCGATCTATAAATCTATAAGATCATAACTATAAACCTATATTTAAAATAATATAACTATAAAATCAATATCAATATATACTATTATAAACTCTATATATATCTAAATACCACTACTCATGAAACACAAAATATCTCTCTACTATAACTAACTATATATATAAAATGTATCTATATATCTCAATAAAAATAATATCACATATATATCATAGACACATCTCACACCACACTCTTTCTCCCAGGACTCAGAGATTGAGTGATTGTTGAAGTGAGTGACAAAAAATCACTTATCAATCTCTATCTCACTCACACATCACACTAACTCTATCTATCACTCTCATGTCAGACACTCCAATACACACTGAATCAATATCACTCCCTCACCACAACTCACTCACTTCACCAATTACCATAACTACACAAACTCACCCAACAACACACCCACACTCACAAATCCACACCAAGAAATCAATCACAAGATCTACTCACAACTAAAACTCTACCTAAACAATCAAACTCACTACTCTCAAATCAACTCACTCAAAATAACATTAGTGTGAGAGTGTGTGTGTGGAAAGAAAACCTGAATCTATTACAGACAACGAAGTAGCCAAATTTTGAGCTAGGTGTGGGGTAAGGGGGGGCGAGGCAGAGAGGGGTAGCGGGGGGAGGGGTAGATAGGCCTTATCCATTATCAAGTTTCCCTTTATCCTTCTCGTGATTCTTCCTCATT
>NW_028234415.1:9544494-9546994 GCF_977035675.1 Penaeus japonicus | reverse complement strand
TGATAATATATCAGACAATTAGAAGTCGAGGGTTTGAATTAAAAGTTAATTTAGGGAGTAAACACTCAGCTGAGTTGAATACCCTAACGTGCAACTTGAGATGACAGTCAGCTGGACACATCTAGCTAGACCTGTGAACAGTATTCAAAATGTGGCAGAGTAAAAGAAGTAAACTAACAATTATGATGATAATGATGATGACACTCCACACACACATACATAGACACACACACACACACACACACATATATATATAAATATATAAATATATATATATATAATATATATAATATATATATATTTATATATGTATATATATATATATATATATATATATATATATATATATATATATATATATATATTTATATATAAATTATAATGATAATGATGATGATGATAACTGTAATATAATAATGATAAAGTTATATTAATATCATGATATTAATAAAAAGTACGACTATTCATATAAATGATGATGATTATTTACGATGTGATCAACAAAAGCGTAAACAAAAACAATAACAACCCGAAAGTGAATAACTTCTATAAAGTGAACAACGTCCATAACATGCTGTTCATGTCTCTAGACTTCCTCCCTCAACCAAGTGACCAAATCCGGCCTCCTACTTCGTGACTCATTGATCTAAGATAGTCCACAATCATACAAAGACTTTAATGAACTTGCAACCTGTCCCCTTTCCCCTGTGCAACTTGCAAACGAGTTTCACGGGCAAAGCCGCTTCGCTTTTGTTTCTCAAGAGAACACGCTCGCGGTCGGACCAAGTGAAAGGATGATTATCATGCAGCAGGCAGCCTTCCGCCATCTTCATATATACGTCAAGTCACGTAAGGAGTTTGGGGACTTGAGGCTATGATTTAGTCTCGTTTTGTCTTACGGATTTGTGACACATTTTCTTTTATTCTTATAACTTTTAGGTTTTATTTTTCTATGGTTGTTTTTTTATGATGTGATAATTTCTGGTGTTATTGTTATTATTTTTAGTGACTTTACGTTCGTTATTGTGGATGTCAGTGCTGGATTAGTGTCCTTACCACTATCATTATCGTTGTTTTTACTTTATTATTTCGTTGTTTGAATTTGTGAAATAGTCAATAAAAACAGCATAGATTAGCAATCTATTCATTTGACAAGACAACAAAAACAACGAATTCGACTCCTTACGAAATGCTAAAATGAAAACTTTTTTAAAAACAAATTCCGACTCGCCGCCATTGAGCGCGACTGTTATACGCCGAGATAACAGGTGCTTCAACCTGCTTCATATCGCGTATGCTGACTGCTTCATAGATATCACTTCCTGCTCATTATTCCCGACACCTCCCTTGAACAGCCGGTTGCACTGGATGTTAGCCCATTGCAGACGGGGGAGAGATTTGCTCGTGCAACCCGAATGGTCGTCCTTTCAGCGAGGGAGCTAAACACGACATACTTTTCGCGCCTTTTTTTATTACTTTGGTACGAAAGCCATCGTTGTGTCAGTCATTTTTTTTTTTTTTTTTTTTTTTTTGTGTATGGTTTGTTATCTTGTAAGACTGTGCTATCTTAACAGTGTTTGTCAGTGTTATCAATTGACTCAAATTACAGCATAGGGTCCATATTAGATGCTCATTATGTTCGATATAATAAGTGTAATAGAAGTTATGCCGTTTTATGGGAGGACAAAAAAAAAGAAAGAAAGAAAGAAAAAAAAAAACTTTATCTTTTGCTATGCCGGTGCTTTCGTAAACAAAGGAAATCCCCATTACTATTGAATCTAAAGGAAGAGATGGGGAAGAGGAGGGAGACCTGTACCTACGAGTGCCACATCAAAGACGAGTGCCGCGTCAAAAACAAGTGCCACAGTGTGTGTGATATAGATGAAATGGATGAATGAATGGATGAGTGCACACACACACACACACACACACACACAGACACATGTATATATATATATATATATATATATATATATATATATATATATATATATATATATATATATATATATATATATATATATATGTCCCAGAAACAGAGAGAGAGAGAAAGAGAAAGAAAGAGAGAGAGAGAGAGAGAGAGAGAGAGAGAAGGGGAGAAATAGAGAGAGAGTGAGAAAGAGAGAAAGAAGAGAGAGAGAGAAAGGGAGAGAGAGAGAAAGAGAGAGAGAGAAAGAGAGAGAGAGAGAGAGAGAGAGAGAGAGAGAGAGAGAGAGAGAGAGAGAGAGAGAGAGAGCAAGAAAGGGAGAGAGAAAGAGAGGGAAGTAAAATAAATGAAACAAAGAAGTTTGCTTCCGGGTATCATCATGCTTATCTAATCAGTCAGCAGCATCCTGCATTGAGAAAAAATAAGTAACAAACAAACAAACAAATAAAACACTTAGGAAGCAAGAAAGCAAAGTCTTCAGAAAAGAAATGATTTTATTTATGTACTTATTTATGATCTTATTAATGTACCTATTTAATGATCTTATTAATGTACTTATTCAATGATCTTATT
>NW_028234415.1:9519494-9521994 GCF_977035675.1 Penaeus japonicus | reverse complement strand
TCCACTCTTTGCTTCCCTTCCTTCATCATCCACTCTCTACCCCTCTCCCTTCTTCATCCACTCTCCCCTCTCCCTTCCTCCCTACCCTCCTCATCCATTCTGTCACCCTCCCTCATCCACTCTTCACCTCCTTCGCTTCCTCATCCACTCTCTACCCCCCTCCCTTCCTCATCCACTCTCTGCTTCCCTTCCTTCAACATGCACTCTCTACCCCTCTCCCTTCTTCATCCACTCTCCCCTCTCCCTTCCTCATCCACTCCCTACCCCTATCCCCCTCCCTCACGTTCTCCCTTCCTTCCTTTCTCAATTAACTCAAGGCAGTGTTGCTATGAAGTAGTTATTACCTTCAGAGGCTATTGTATCGCGAACGATAATTCAAATTACGCGCGAAAAGAGGTCTTGTCTCATAGATGGCGTTGTTGTTGTGGCTCGTGTTTTGGTTGGGTTGGGCGGAGGAAGTCACGTGGGTGGACCTTATTTATGTTTAGAACTTTTTTTGTGTGATTCCTGGACATTGATGTAGATTTTATGATTCGTACTGATTAGTTGTTTAGTTTCTTAGATATGAAATGACTTTCTTCCGGCGAGCATTGGGTAAGTGATTAGTAATGCTGGACCGGAAGAAATCGGAAAAGGCAAAGGTGAAAGAAGTGAGTTTCTGATTATTTTCATGCTATGTACTTGGTTACATGTAATTTATTACGATTTTCATTTGAACTCTGTTGTATGCACATTGAAGTCTTGAGTTTGTATTTTGTTATTGAAATTTACATGTACTTGTATGAGGAATTGATTGTTGAAGTTGAAGTTTTCTTATGGATTCATGAATATTTCTTTGTTATTGTAATGTAACAAATAACTAAGCTTTCTTTACCAGACATGTACTATACTGTATTTTGCTTAGAATTCATGGATCCTTTATATTTCAGGTTGAATATTGATAAAGACAGCGCTCTCAACTGCCCTTTGATTCTCCCAGTACAACAGCTATCACGAAAAGTTTTCCTTTATATCTATACACTGTATAAGGTTAGACTCTGTAGGAAATTGATTATAGCCTAAGATGCAAAATTATCTTTGGTGTTGTGCAAAAAGTAAGGAGTGAGGGATAAAGGACTTAATTTATTGTATATCCTATAAATGATGTAGCTACAACACCAATTTTTTTTTTTTTTTTTTTTTTTTACCAGTGAGGGACCAGCACAAAGTGTATAAGTCACAATATTCCTAACCGTCTTTACTATATTACTACACTGTCTTTCATGTATGGTGGAAACTATATCTCCAATTGTGGGTAATTTCCTCTGGGTGAGCGACTCATGTGAATCTCAAATTTAATCACCTTTCGACCTCTGGTGACTGTGATATCAACCCAATCTTGTTATTTTTCTGAAGATGATAACTTTTAGGACCAACAGTAATAAAGTAATATTTAAATGATCAAGTAATACTTCGTACCCCTTAAGCGTATTTTTTTAAAAAAATTTTATTATTTTATTTTTTTTATTTAAAAAAAAAATCGCCTTGACCTACTTTCCCCGGAGGATTAAACCCTAAAAAAACATTAAAAGGTCAATCTAGAGTGTGATGTAGGTTATTTTATTGTTTAATAAATCGTAGAGGTAGTTGCTGATTTTGATTTTGATGATAATAATAATGTTGATGATGATAATGATATTCATGATAATTATGATGAGGATAATGATAACGATGATCATGATAATGATAATGATGATTGGGATGATGATAATAGAAATGATAATTGGGATATTAATGATAATGATAGCATCAATAGTAATGATACTAACACTAATAATATAATGTTAATAACGATAAACTAACAACAACACTTAATGATGATGATTATCGCATAAGACAACAACGCTTGCCTGAGAGGATTGAGTAATGGTGAATGAGGATAATAATCCTCATGGTGATGACGAGATGATGATAATGATGATGATGACTAATAATGATAATGAATTATGGACAATGATGATCACAATAATAATGATAATAGTAAAAAGCAATACAACAACAATGAAAACTCTGAAACCAGATATGAGAGAATGATATTAAAAAAAGGAAATTGCGCAAACAAAAATCAATAAAAAAAAAACCCAAAAAACACTCAACTTCACGGGCTTGGTTTACTGGAAGCTCACTACACTCACTCTGTAATTGCATTTCATTATTCACGTAAGTAACGACAGCATTTGCATAAGAGCTGAGCCTTTAATCAAAATTCAAATTCCTTTCAAGATTATCTCTGTACACATTTTTTTATCGCTTTATGGGAGAGCAAAAAAATATATGTATATACACACGAAATCATAATTAAGAGTAGGTATGAATGATTTCCGTTGATTTTCGTTTTTTTTTTCTTGCACTTACGTAAAAAAAACATAAGAAAAAAAGTTTCTTTATTTCCCACAAATAGAAGAAATATTACGCTGCATTTCATGGAATTTACCCGCTTGTTGGTGTCGGCGTTGTATTA
>NW_028234415.1:9515209-9519394 GCF_977035675.1 Penaeus japonicus | reverse complement strand
GAGAGAGAGAGAGAGAGAGAGAGAGAGAGAGAGAGAATAGAGAGAAAGAAAGAGAGAGAGAGAGAGAGAGAGAGAGAGAGAGAGAGAGAGAGAGAGAGAGAGAGAGAGAGAGAGAGATAATACACATAGGATTTTGGAAATAATAAACCACACACTCACACACATACATACACACCACCACTATTGATATTGGCTATAATAACCATACCATTGATGACGATAATAATGATAGAACAAAAAAAGAAGAAGGATGTAGTGAGAGAAAGAGACCGATAATAAAGAAGTGATGGATAATGATAGTTAAGTTTTCAGACGTTCTGGGATAAACGCAGGTTCCTCTTTGATGACTTCGAAGGGATGAGGTATGCTGACCATGACTTAGTTTGAAGTTTGGCGAGGATGGCGTGAGGATGCTACAGGATATAGGGATGTTGGAAGCTGAAGATGGGACATGGATGGATAAACGCCAACTTATCAGCTTGTGCAATGATGCGATATGTAAGACGGTCGTTTTACACTATGGATGCTTTGATATTTGACTGGAATGCGCAAGATCTGGTGATTATTTCATAAGTGGTGCATTTTCTTTCTTTGACAGAATTACTGTGTTTTCCTGAATTACACTAGTCACATTGACACAATTACTGTGTTGTACTGAATTATACTAGTCACTTTGACACAATGACTGTGTTTTGTTGAATATAAACTAGTCAGATGTTGCTAGTGGTTTCACAAACGTCCACTTGTTAATAAAGTGTCATCTAACAAAATATATGTGCTAGCTATCAGCTGTATGTAACTTGAAGCTAGACGGTAGTGCTACGTACTGTGAGCACCCACAAGAAACTTAGCTGATTATGCTGCCGATCTTACCTTTGGTTCCGCCAGTGCATCTGCAAATTTAGTTGCATAATAGGAAGTCGTGTGAAGTTCGAAGGGTGCGTTGAAGACTATAAAAATGTTGACTTGAGACTGATTATAGTTTCGTAACGATATTTCTTCATTTCTTTTCCAAGAGACTAATTTCTCCTTGGTTTTAGACAACATGTATCTTCTTGGTGACGCTTCCATGAAAAAAAAAAAAAAAAATTACATGAAAAAAAAAACAAAAAAAAACAAGGATCAACCAGTCAGTAAAATCAACGGGTACCCCCCACTCCCCACTCCTCCCCCCACCCCCACCCACACACACCATCACCCTACCCACCCCAGTCTCCCTGCCTCTCCCGGTCTTTGGCTCCACCATAAAGTTTTCTTGAGTGTCATGTGATAGAGGCACCTAAAAGCACCATAAAACTCAAACTCGTGTGATCACAATACCTCGAGGTGGGATGGGGATGGGGGTGGGGGTGGGATTGGGGTTTAGGGGGGAGTTAGGGGGGGGGTTGAGGTTGCAATAGGATAACAAGATCAACCGGCGACTGGTGGGGTTGGAACATGCGTAGTCCAAGCCTTATGTATGATGCATGATGATGGTGATGATGATAATGAGGATGATGATAATGGTGATGATGGTGATGATGATGGTGGTAAAGACTTTATTGTTATTGTTATCATTATTTTTTATTATCATTATCATTACTATCATTATTATTGTTATGATTATTATCATTATTATTATTAATATAATAATAAGAATTATTACTCTTATTATCATTATCATCATTAGGATTGTTATCGTTATCGTTGATAATATTATAATTATCATTATTATTATTATTATCATCAATATCATTCTCATCGTAATTATTATCATTATCATTATTATCATCATTATTATCATTATCATCATTATTATCACTATTATTATCTTCATCATTATAATAATTACCATTATTATTATCATTATTATCACTATTATTATCATCATCATTATCATTATCCTTATTATTCGTATCATTATCCTCATTCTTATGATCTTTATTGTTATAATCATTATCATCATCAGTATTATAATCATTACTATTCATTTCATAATCTTTATCATCATAATCATCGTCATTATTCATGTTATCATTATCATCATCGTCACTACCACGATTATCATAACCATACTCATCAATATTATCATCATTGTTATAATATTAGTAATAATCATTGCCGTTGTTATCAATTCTTTCTCTTTTCTTCAATAGTTTTCTGATCAATGTTATGTATGAGAATAATAATGGAAGATGATGATAATGATAATGATAGTATAAGCAATAATAGTAACGAAGATAATTGCAAAGGTGATCATAGCAATATCCGTGATATCAGTTGCAGTGATGATGATAACAGCAATGAGAATAGGTCATAGTAGTGATAATAATGTGAAATCAATTATTGAGAATAATATGGATGATAGTGATAGGAACAGTGATGATAATAGTGATAATGGTAACAATAAGCAAAATGATGAAAGTAATGATGTTAATAATGATGAAAGTAATAATGTTAATAATAATGATAATAAAATAGATGATAATAATAATGATAATGATATTATTGATAATAGTTATATTGATGATAATAATAATGATATTAATGATGATAATAACTATGATAATAACAACATTAACAACAACAAAACAACAATAATGATAACGATAATAACAATAATAATGATCATAAAGAAACTACCACTAATAATAATATTGATAATGATAATGATAATAGTAGTAGAAGTAATAGTATTAGTAGCAATAATCATCCTCGTTATCACTATACTCACAATAATAATGCCTCTACTGATACTGCTACAATGACCCATTTTAAAGAAGTTTCCCCTACGCTTTGTAACGCCCAGGGTGTGACGTGTTAGCGTCATGTTACGCGAGGCGGATGTGACGTGTTCCTCATTACTGTTAGCGTCAATTCCTGTGATTGGGATGTTGTTATCTGGATTTGATTCGCGTGTGGTGTTTTGTAATTGTATTTATTTCATATGCCATTTCATTTTATCTGTATGTTATTTTAGTCTTACTACTGTTAATCTTCCTCTCCCTCTCTCTCTTCCTCTTCCTCTTCCACTACTTCTACATCTTTTTACTCCTCCTCCTCCTCTTCTTCTTTTTATTCCTCATCTTCTTCTTATTCCTCCTCCTCCTCCTCGTCCTACTCCTCCTCTTTCGTCTCCTCCTCCTCCTCCTCCTTCGCCGCCTCCTCCTCCTCCTCCTCCTATGCCGCCTCCTCCTCCTCCTCCTCCTCCTCCTCCTTCGCCTCCAATTCCTCCTCTCCTCCTCCTCTTCCTCCTTCGCCGCCTCCTCCTCCTCCTCTTCCTCCTCCTCCTCCCCCTCCTCCTCCTCTTCTCCTCCTCCTCCTCCTTCGCCCCCTCCTCCTCCACCTCCTTCTCGTCCTTCGCCTCCTCCTCCTCCTCCTCCTCTTCCTCCTCCTCCTCCTTCTTCGCCGCCTCCTCCTCCTCCTCCTTCGCTGCCTCCTCCTCCTATTCTCCCTCCTCCTTCTCCTTCTCCTCCTCCGTCTCCTCCTCCTCCTCCTCTTCCTCCTCCTCTTCCTCCTCCTCCACCTCCTTCTCGTCCTTCGCCTCCTCCTCCTCCTCCTCCTCCTTCGCCGCCTCCTCCTCCTCCTTCGCTGCCTCCTCCTCCTACTCTCCCTCCTCCTTCTTCTTCTCCTCCTCCGTCTCCTCCTCCTCCTCCTCCTCCTCCTCCTCCTTCTTCGCCTCCCCCTCCTCCTTCGTCTCCTCCTCCTCCTCCTCCTCCTCCTCCTCCTCCTCCACCTCCTCCTCCTCCTCCTCCTCCCTCCTCCTACTTCGCCTCCTCCTCCTCCTCCTCCTCCTCCTCCCCCTCTTCTGCTGATGATAATAATGATGATAGCATTAATATTGAAATCAATGAATAACTTAGTAATAGGAGTAATAACAATAGCATTTCTTTATACATTCTTTCCCACCTCTTTGCTAATATATCTATAATGGTGTCTATTCGTTGCAATCTATTCAACAATTTCAAATTCGTGAAATTGGTTCAAATGTGATGATGGTGAATAGTTGTGCCAATGCTATGTGATGACAATGAATAAAGTGTGATGACAGAGAGGCGCGAGGGTGAAATATGTATGACAATGATGGGAAAAAAATAATGGGTAACAATCATCAGTCATCAATAATTGCAACGATAATGACGTTAACAGCAGTGCATGATAACAAATCAACGCAGTGCATGATAACTACGGTATAGTGACAAGTGA
>NW_028234415.1:9490209-9492709 GCF_977035675.1 Penaeus japonicus | reverse complement strand
AGAGATAGAGAGAGGAGAGAGTGAGTCGCGAGAGAGTAGAGGAAAACTATCGAGGGCCCCCCCCCCCCCCCCCATCTCCCTCTCTTTACCACCCCCCCGGGAGGAAAGGGCGGGGAGCTCTCTGTATAAAAAGGGTTTGACAATTTGGTAGTTGGATAAGGGAAATTAGATGATGTGTTTATGTGACTTGTGGATATATAAACATACAGTATATTCATATATTCATACATACAGATGAATATAACACCCACCACACAGACACACACCACACACACACTCCACACACACACCACACGCCACACACAACACACACACACACTCACCACCACAACACACACACAACACACACCAACACAAACCACACTACTCTATATAAATCTAAATAATATTTTTTATATATATATATATATATAATTATTTATATATACATATATATACTTTACACACCAGATACAACACACACACACACACACACACACACAGACAATAGCCATTATCACCGTCAGGGAAGGGGGGTCACAGCACTGCAAACCTCCTAGCCAGGTGTATAGTATACCTAGCAGCCATTGCGACAAGATACACATATATAAGGCAGGATAAGGACGCCATCACAAACGAAACGGACACCCCCGCAGCGCCTACCCTCCATTCCGCCGCCTCCCGGGATGTTTTTATGTGTAAGTGATGTTGTTTGTTGTTGTTAGTGTGACAATGGGACCGACTTCGTTGTTCACGTGAATATCGAAGGGGGTGGGGGGGGGGGGCTCCCCAAGTGGTCTCAACCCTCCATTATCAAAGAAGGATGTCCGCGACCAAACGGGATGGTAAAGCGGGGATAGGTGCGACACATTACACGATATAAACACCTGCGGGGCGTCACGGTCAGCCAAGGTATCGCGGCATTAGTGCGTCCGACGGACATGATGACTGTGCTCTGTAGAGGACTAATAAAGCGAAGAGGTCTTCTGTCAATCATTGTGATCCCTGCTTTTCCGCCACTTCGTTGTTTTAGTATGTATATAGAACGCGTGAGAGATTTAAGCCGACACGCACGACACAACACACACACTAAACACACACACACCACACACCCACACAACACACAACACACATATATATATACTACAATATATACCTATATATGTATTTATATTATATATATTATGTATATATATATTATATATTATATATATCTATATATATATATATATATATATATATTTGTATATATTATATACTAAGCCTACATCATATATCATCTTATCATCCATAATCATGAAACTTCAATGTAAATAATTTTACTTATATGTGTGTGTTCTATGAAAAAATGTCTCTTAGAAAATAAACAAAGCATTCGTAAGATACACGCCCCTATAGTTAAAACAGTTTATTTTCAAAATTTGATCTTCATTCTTACCAACATCAATATGCTGGTAGAAGTTCTAGGTATTATTTTCGAGCCAAAAATATCCTTTCTAACCATAAGATACGCCGGAAGAAAAATGTCTGCCGCTCGAGTTCGACGAAACATATCCGCCTTATTATTACCTCTTCCAGGAACATCCTTGGCAAAGGTCACATGACATCTTTGACCTTTGACCTTTGACCATATCTCAAGATCATCTTTTTTTTTTTTTTTTTTGAAGGAGGAAATGACGTACAGACACGTTCTACGGACATGCTACTACTACTTCTTTTAACTATAAGTACATGAATAAACACACACACACATGCACAAACACACACGCACACAAACACTACAACCCACAATATACTCTGCTCACACACACGACTAAAGACACACGCACCGTCCACACCGCAAACATAAACATCTGACCCACACACACACACACAAACACAGACCCACACACACACACACGCACGCACACACGAACCCCATAGACAACATTTTAGGAAGAAAGCTGGATTCAAAGAGAGAGATGCTAGAAAGTCTGATAGATAGATAGATAGATAGAACGATAGACAGGAAGATAAAAGCTCTGCGCGCGAAACATAAGGAAGCCAGAGAAAGCAAGCGACTAATGACACTCTTCAAGAAAAAGTAAATCCACTTATCGCATCCTCTCCCTTCGTTCCTCCCCCCCCCCTTTTTTATATTTCTTTTATTTCTTCCAGTTTACCTCTTACCTCCCCCCTCCCCCTCCCCCCCCATCTTTTCGCTCCATCAACGACGCGGACAGAACTCGGAACATGTGGCTGGAAACGTCAAACTGGGGTGGGGGGTGGGGGGTGGGGGATAAGGGGGGGCAGGTTGTTCCTCTCTTGAGTCTATATATGTTGTCTTTCTTTAATTTCATTTCAGCCCCTTCTTTCTCGTACATTCTCTTTCTTCGTCTGTTCGTTTTCATATTCTATCTCCTCCTCTCTCTCTTTTTCTATTTTTCTTCTTTTTTTTAAATTTTTTATATTTTTTTCACCTCTTTCCTTCTCATTTTCTGTATTTCTTGCCTCTCGCGCCTTTTTCTCATCATCACTATTT
>NW_028234415.1:9482709-9485209 GCF_977035675.1 Penaeus japonicus | reverse complement strand
AAATTTAGTTATATATTATTTTATGTTTGTATTTACACACACACCCAAACACCCAAAACACACACACCACCACAAACACACACCCCACACACCATACACACACACCCCCACACACACACAACACACAATTTTAATTATATATTTATAATATTAATTATATTTAATATAATTATAATACTTTTTCCTTTTATATTATTTTAAATTTTTATATATATAGGGCGAAACACACAGGTAAAGATGAGTTTGGGGATGGGGTTATTATTTATATATGTTAATATTGTTTTATATTTTTTTATATTTTTGGTTTTATATATATATAGTGAGGGTTTTTTTGTGTATATATATTATATGGATTGTTGTTATTTTTTATTTATATGGTTTAAATATTTTTTATATATTTATTTATTTGGTTATTTATAGTTATATATAGTTAGATGATTGTTAGTTGTTTTGATTATATATATAGTGTTTGTTTTTTATTAATTTACTGAGTTGGGTTTATATATGTTTTTGTTAGGTGTTGAGATTGGTATTTATATATATTTATAGTGAGTATATATTTAGTGATTTATGATTTTATTTTGATATTGTGGGATTTGTGGGGGGGTGTGTGTGTGTGTGTGGGTGTGTGGGGGTGGGTGGGTGGGTGTGTGGGTTGGTGTGGGTGTGGGTGTGTGTGTGGGTGGTGTGAATTGGTTTGTTGTTTGTATAGAGATTTATTTATACATAGATATTTATTTCGATTCAGTAAAAAAATTTAGTTGCCGTGATCTGGAGCTTAGATTATCTATCTATCGATGCGATCTAGTATCTTGACTAGCGATAGAGCTAATCGATCTTTCGTTCGTGCTATCGTTCTATCGTGAGTTCTAGATAGAGATTTATTTTTAGATGTGATTTAGAGTAGTAGTTTTTTATTTTATAGATATAGAGACATGGGTGGGCGGTGTGTGTGTGTGTGGTGGGGGGTTGGTGGGTAGTAGGATAGGTGTGTTGAGTGATATAGTTTTAGTTATTTTGTTAGATTGATATTTGAGGTGTGTGTGTTTTGTATATAGTGAAGTATTTGTAGACTGTGTTATTTAAGATTTTTTTGGATAGTGATAGACATTAATTTCTATCATTAGCAATATAGAGAGTGAGTGTGTTTGTGTTATATATAGTGTGAGAGATTTTGTAATGCGCGTGATATTTTGATTGATGATTGATTGTGATATGTTAGATATTTTGTTATTTTTTATTTAATATTCAGTGAGTTACTATTATGTATGCATTGTGTATACATTCATACTGTCTTCATTTTTATAAGTATTCTATTTTTATTTATTAGATTTTTAGTATATATTATATATATAGATGATTGTGTGAGTGTGTGTCACCTCTACACATTTTTTGTGTGATGATTTTTTCGGTTGATATTTAGATTGATATGATATATATATTTATATATTTATATATATAGATGAACATATATATATTTTACTCATATGTTTATATAGTCTCTATTATCTGTTATTTTCTGTTATATACAGATATAGTTGTAGATATTTAATTTATTCATTTGTATTTTTACATTTATTTAGGTATAGTTATTTCCATTTGAAAGGTATATATAGTGTTTATTTATTGATTGATTTATTAGATATATTAGATATATGATTTAGTGATTTGTATTTAGATTTATATTTGGATAGTTTTTCTTTGAGGGTTTTTTTTTTTTGGTTATATATTTATATATATATATTTATTGATTATATAGTGTTTTGGGTGTGTGGGGGTGGTGTGTGTGGTTAGATTTATTTGATGATTTATATATATATATATATATATATTTATATTTTTTGATAGAGAGTATATATATGTATAGTTTTATTTTCTATATAGAATATATGTTAACACACACTCATCCACACACATCTTCACTCACTCACTCACTCATTTATATTTTTTGATTTTTTTATATATATTGATTGTTTGATTTAGATTGAGATTTATATATATTTATACATTTATTTTTTAATTTATTTTTATTATATATATTTATGATATATTATTTTTTTATTTGTATATTACAGACATATATTATATAGTTTATATATAGCATATTATATTATTATATTTATAGATATATAGTTTTGTGTTTTATATATTGATAGTGTGTATGTGTGCTGTGTGTATGTACTTTTTTTTAGTGTGATTGTTTTTTGTGTTTTTTTTTTAGTTATTGTGTTTTAGTTTTAGAGTGTAGTGTTAGATATTAGGGGGTGGGTGGGGGTGTGGGTGGGGGGGGGGGTGGGGGGGTGGGTGTGGGTGGGTGGGTTGGGGGGGGGTTTGGGGGGGGGGGGGGGGTGGGGTGGGTGTGGGTGTGGGTATTATATGTGTGATATAGTGAGGGTTTTTATATATATAGTGTTTGTGTGAGTTTTTTATGGTTAGGTAGTTGGTATATTGTGAGTGAGAGGGTATTGTTGTTGAGATATATTAATTTGTGATTGAGAGA
>NW_028234415.1:9472709-9475209 GCF_977035675.1 Penaeus japonicus | reverse complement strand
GAATTTATGTGTGTTCATGCATGTGTATGCTCTGTGTTAGTTTGCGTGTGTATTTGTATGTGTCTATAAATTATTGTGTGATTTAGTGTGTATGTCTGTCTCTGTTTGTGATTGTGTTTGTATGTGTACATGTAAGTTATATGTGTGTATACGTGGATAAGGATAAGGATAAGCCAAATTTACGGAGCAGATGCTACGCCGGGCTTGTATGCACTGAAGCGAGCCCGCCTGTGTCAGCGTTTGCTGACTCTTGAGAGAATGTGCCAACGAGTGTTGACGCGATCTGAGCTTGGTCCTTACCCAACGCAGTGCCCAGCTACGTCAGTAACCGCCAGGTGACAGTGGAAGCTCACGAGCTTGGACGGGGCTCGATCTGCCGACCACGGGGATGTGAAGTCGACACGCTACCGCTGTTCAAACCAGACGGCCAGAGAGAGAGAGAAAGTGATGTGTGTGTGTGTGTGTGTGTGTGTGTGTGTGTGTTTGTTTGTGTAAATGGATGAATGTCACCCTCGTAACCTTTTAGGCAAGGAGAGAAGGGAAATAAGTCTGTGTGTGTGTGGGTGGAGATCGAGTGTGGCCGAAACAGAACTATCGCTGAGAAAGGGGTAATACATCAAGGACGACATCTCACTGCTCCTTTGGTAGCGGAGGTCTAGCTTACCCCTCTAAGGTCTTCTTCGAGGGTAACTTATCTATATAGGTTGGTAAATTGTTATATATGAGATGAGTGACAGACCTACTCAGTGAGGACAGCACAAACATCACCACTTTCGGTATCCCTCCAGTTTCGGCTTCTTGTTGTTCCTTTCATACTCATCTGTAGGGTGCCCTCTCTTTCGCTTTTCCGTTGTAGGAATGTCTTGGGCATCAAGTTCCAGAAGCTTCTTCTCGACCGCTTCACCTAGGGCGATGTCAGAGGAGGTGGGAGATACAGAGACTTCTGAATCGTCATCCGAGTCGTCCGAATCTTCTTCCGAGTCTTCCGTATAGTCTTCCGAATCCATTGCAAGAATATCTTGGGCCTCAAGTTCCAGAAACTTTTTCTCGAGGGCTTCACCTAGGGCGATGTCAGAGGAAGTGGGAGATACAGAGACTTCTGAATCGTCATCCGAGTCGTCCGAATCTTCCGAGACTTCCAAATCCATTGTAAGAATATCTTGGGCATCAGGTTCTAGAAGCTTTTTCTCGAGTGCTTCACCTAGGGCGATGTCAGAGGAAGTGGGAGATACAGAGACTTCTGAATCGTCATCCGAGTCGTCCGAATCTTCTTCCGAGTCTTCCGTATAGTCTTCCGAATCCATTGCAAGAATATCTTGGGCCTCAAGTTCCAGAAACCTTTTCTCGAGGGCTTCACCTAGGGCGATGTCAGAGGAGGTTGGAGATACAGAGACTTCTGAATCGTCATCCGAGTCGTCCGAATCTTCTTCCGAGTCTTCCGTATAGTCTTCCGAATCCATTGCAAGAATATCTTGGGCCTCAAGTTCCAGAAACCTTTTCTCGAGGGCTTCACCTAGGGCGATGTCAGAGGAAGTGGGAGATACAGAGACTTCTGAATCGTCATCCGAGTCGTCCGAATCTTCTTCCGAGTCTTCCGTATAGTCTTCCGAATCCATTGCAAGAATATCTTGGGCCTCAAGTTCCAGAAACCTTTTCTCGAGGGCTTCACCTAGGGCGATGTCAGAGGAGGTGGGAGATACAGAGACTTCTGAATCGTCATCCGAGTCGTCCGAATCGTCATCCGAGACTTCCAAATCCATTGCAAGAATATCTTGGGCATCAGGTTCCAGAAGCTCCTGGCAGAACTCTGTGTTCCACCAGACGTCGGGGTTGGGTGTTGGTAACACACAATATTGCGGCTCCTCCAGGGGAGCGCTCTGGTCTTGCGTCACATTGCAATTCTCCATGTCGCTCATTTTGAAGTTTCTTCTTTCCTTCAAAATTTTCTGTTCGACTTTCTAGAACTTCGACCAAGTGAGAGTTTGGAATGGTAAAGAGGTTCGTCCACGTGTATGCGAGTGTTTATGTGTTAATAGGGGGGGGGGGGTGAGTGTGCGTATTTATGTGTGTCTATGTTTTGTGTGTGTGGTTGGGTGGGTGGGTTTTGGAGTGAGTGTGCGTGTGTGTGTGTGTGTGAGTATTTGTGTGTGTGTGTGGGTGGCTGTGTGTAAGTGTGTGTGTGTGTGTGTGTGTGTGTGTCTATGCGTGTGGGTGGGTGGGTTTACGAGTGAGTGTGTGTGTGTGTGTGTGTAAGTATTTGTGTGTGTGTGTGTGTGTGTGTAAGTGGCTGTGTCTAAATATGTGCGTGGGTGTGTGTGTGTCTATGCGTGTGTGTGGGTGGGTGAGTGGGTTTGGGAGTGAGTGTGCATGTGTGTGTAAGTATTTGTGTGTGTGTAGGTGGCTGTGTCTAAGTGTGTGGGTGTGTGTGTGTCTATGCGTGTGTGTGGGTGGGTGGTTATGGGAGTGAGTGTGTGTTGTTATCTATGTGTGTGGGTGTGTG
>NW_028234415.1:9462709-9465209 GCF_977035675.1 Penaeus japonicus | reverse complement strand
ATAAGTACATATAGCTGGGCTCTTCACTCTGTGTTAACAAATACAAAATATTACATATCACGGAATCAGCTTCAGAGATATCATTTTTTTATATAGATATAAAAGAACAATTTAAAGGTGAATAAGGTGAATTATCACCCGTTGTCTCATAAAACAATTTAGAGCTTGCTTCTTGCACATTAATGATAGCATAACCAAGATTGCCATTGAAGAAAATTCAAGGATACAAAAAAAAAAAGAAAAAGAAAATGAAGAGCAGCGGGTAACGGGCTTAATGTAAAATACTTGAAGGTAAAGGTAAAACACTTCTTTATAACAAACCTTCGATATAAGGGACCATTAAGCGGCAGAGGGATGGCCGTTACCGCAGAAAAATAGGTTAATTAAATAGGAAGTAGGGAGATATATATATATATTTTTTTTAAAAATAAAATGAGTCAATGCATATATGTATATTCAGTTTTTACTCCGTATTCGATAGGAAATGAAGGGGGAATCCACACCTTCTGAAATGTGCACAAAGGGAAGCATGCGCTGGCTTGTCTTAGACCTGTCATTCTTCAGCCATGAGGTAAACACTGTAGGCGCCCGTTGTATTTATTCATTATTATTATTATTATTTATTATTCACTTGTACAAAACTCGATCATCGAATTTCAGTTGTTTCTTCTTTTTTTTGGCATTAACTCGTAGAAAAGTCCATCACCATTGTATTTTTGAGTCAATTAACGAATGCTTTATTAAATGTATATTCCATCTCCCGAAGAAAAAAGGTTTTAGCTCTGAAATTTACCCTTAGCTTAAGTCATACAACAATGGCGATAGAAAACATTTGGATTTGAAATAAGGGGTAGGAGTCGGTGAATTTCACATGAAGAACCTATGAAAACTCTGATGTTTCTCATTCATCGTGGTATTAATGATATTATTCACAGTATGGTATAGTTTCGGGGTCAGAGGATATCCCTGTACAGTCAAATTAAATTCAAAATCCGTTATATGGTGGTCCTCTTAAACGAAGGTATAGTGTACTGGCATAGCAGTGGAAATCATTAGATACAGAACAGTGATTACTGAAAATAACACCTAGATGTCATGATAGAAAGAGCAGCGTATTTTATCGATGCATTAAGATACTCATGTTCGATGTGTGTGGGAAGTGGTACCTGGTGGGGAGTGGGAAAGAGGGGGGAGGGGGGGTTAAACACTTGTTTACCTGTAAGTCAGATGTGCGCAGCCCTCTTCTCTCTCTCTCTCTCTCTCTCTCTCTCTCTCTCTCTCTCTCTCTCTCTCTCTCTCTCTCTCTCTTTCTCTTTCTCTCCCTCCTTCTCCCTCTCCCTCTCTCCCTCCCTCTCCCTCTCCCTCTACCTCTCTCTCCCTCTACCTCTATGTGTGTGTGTGTCTGTTCATATACATAAAGTATACATACACTATATTTACGAATGTGTAATCGCATAAACAGTACATAAATATGCGCATCAACACACATACAATGGAGAGAGGGTCCCCGCCCAGCAGGAACGAGGCAATTTAAGTGCGCCCATGACAGCTCAAAGGAGTTCTTTTGATTCGACTCCAGATGTGAGCGCAGCCTTCCGTGCATGATGCATGGGCGGTTGACCTCTTTACGTAGTTGGAGGTTTGTGGGCGTTGATATGTCCGTGACACCTAAACCATCTGCAGATTCAGCTAATTTTCTCTCTCTCTCTTTCTCTTTCTTTCTTTCTCTCTCTCTCTCTTCTCTCTCGCTCTCTCACTTTCTCTTTCTTTCTCTCTCTTTTTCTCTCTCTCCCTCCACCTCTCTCAACACACACACATACACACACACACACACACACACATATATAGATAGATAGATAGATAGACAGATAAATAGACAGAAAGATAGACATAATACATACACACATTTTAGTGGTCGGTATATTTTCCTAAATTAGTGAACCTTCGGCATCACGGGGGCTAATCCGTCGACAGAAGGTGATCAGTCCACCTGGTGAGTGCAAGAAGGCATGTCATCTAGCTGTCATGTCTACTCCCTTATTCCCTTCTTCTTCTCTCATTCATGTTTACGATGACAACAATTGCTATGACGCATTCTCTAATATGCTTTTGCAATATGCACTTAGCGTTGCGCAAAATGGCGCAGAGGAGTGACCTTTTGGGGGGCTTCCAGTTCCTGTTTTCCATCCTTCGTGACCTTACAAGGTCGTTTGTTTATGGGACTTTTGTTTAGTTTATTGATACTATTTGATGATATTGTTAATACTATCATTTTTATTGTTATTATCGTCATCTTCATTATTATCATTATCATTATATTTATTATCATACAAGCTCATACGGATATTCAAACACACACACACACACACACACACACACACACACACACACACACACACACACACACACACACACACACACACACACACACACAGACGTACGTACATGAATATAGGTACACAAAAACACACACACACACAGTCACGCACACACATACAAG